>NC_056736.1:415528779-415576279 GCF_019279795.1 Protopterus annectens | reverse complement strand
GATCTAGAATCCAAGGTGGATTCACTGAGTGAGACCTTAGGTAAGGGAACCAGATCTGCCGAGGCCAGAACGGGGCTATGTGGATCATTCTGCACCCCAATCGAGAGGCTTTCTGAAGAACCTGGAGCAGAGGGGGGTATGTGTAAAGAAGAACGGGAGGCCAAGCATGCACCAGAGTGTCTCTCGGGGAATCCCCTGGAGGATGGATTAGAGCGAAAAAACTGTCGCACTTGGTGTTTAAGGGAGAAGCAAAGAGATCGCAACAAGGAGTTCCCCACCGCGCGAAGATACGTTTCGCTACTTGAGCATTGAGAGACCACTCGTACGGGGAGAGAATGGTGCGACTGAGCTTGTCCGCAAGGATGTTGGGCCACCCCGGAATATGCGTTGCGATGAGAAAGCGGTTGGTGGAGATCGCCCATTCCCACACTCTCATGGCTTCCCGACATAAAGGGTAAGACCTGGTTCCCCCCTGTTTGTTGATGTACCAGATGACCGACATGTTGTCTGACTGAATCGCAATTGTTCCCAGGGGAAGAAAGGCTTGAAGTGCTTGCAACGCCAAGAGCACGGCCCTCATCTCCAGAACATTGATATGCAGGGAGGTCTCTGAGTCGTTCCACGTGCCTTGGACCGTCCGTCTCGCAAAATGCCCCCCCACCCCCACCCGAGGCGAGATGCGTCCGTGGTCACTGTGGCAAGAGGGGGAGATGCACAAAAGGGGCGGCCTCCTTGGAGATCCTCGGAATGGAGCCACCACAAGAGAGACCGCTTGCAAGCCTTGCTGATTGCAATGGGGTGATGCAGAGGGAGAGAAAGATAAGACCATTGTACTTGAAGCGTCCACTGAAGTACCCGCATGTTCAAGCGGGCAAGTGGGAGAAGAGAAATCGCTGCCGCCATGGACCCTAGTGCCCTCAGGACCAATTCTGCCGGAACTGAGCTGGAGTGGAGGATGGCCCGCACCTGGAGTCATAAATTCCGAATTCTGTCGGTTGTGAGGAAGGCTCTTAACTCCCTCGTGTCTAACCTGGCACCTATGAATTCTATCAACTGAGTAGGGGCCAGGTTGGACTTTCCCACATTTATCGTGATGCCTAGCCCGGGAGCTAGACGAAGAAAGGAGTCTCTTACCAAGGATAGTAGATGCCTTGTTGGGGTGGTGAGAAGCCAGTCATCCAGGTACGGAAAGACCTGCACCCCCTGAAGCCTCAGGTGGGCCGCAACCACTGCTAATACTTTGGTGAACACCCTGGGGGCTGTGGTGAGACCAAAGGGAAGGACCCTGAACTGGTAGTGACTGGCTCCCAGCCAGAAGTGAAGAAACCTTCTGGATCGTCTGTCCATCAGTATGTGGTAGTACGCATCCTTGAGGTCTATAGAGCACATCCAGTGATTCTCTCCCAGAAGGGGGAGGATAGATTGTAAGGTGACCATCCGGAACTTCTCCTTGGGAACTGCCAGGTTTAAAAGGGACAGGTCTAAAATGGGTCTTAGGTCCCCCGTCTTTTTTGGCACTAAAAAGAACCTGGAGTAGAACCCTGATCCGATCTGGTCTGGGGGGACGGGCTGGATGGCTCTTTACCTCAGCAGATAGCCAATTTCTACTGAAGCGGCCTCCCTCTGATCGGGTGGAACATCAGGGAGGGATTTTGGTTTTGGGACGTGAAAAAAAGGGATTTTGTATCCTCTGGATATAATGCGGAGGACCCAGCGGTCTGATGTTATGGACTCCCATGCCGCTAGGTGCTCCAAAAAACGTCCCCCGACTGCCTCCAGAGTGGAGCAGTCGGGCAACCCCTCAGGGTTGCTGCGCAGGCCGTTCAGAGAAAGGTTCTCTGGACCCAAAATTCCTGGGAGCCCCTCTGCCCCTGGGGCAGCGTCCGCCCTGTCCTCCTCTGCCACGGAAGGACTGGTTGTCCGGAGCGGGTTGGGATTGCTGCGACTTCTGGAACCACATCTTCTTCTGGCCCTTTTGGTTCCTAGAGTAGGACCTCTGGGGCACAGAGAAGCGGACTCCGACGGCAGACAGCGTCTTCCCGTCCTTCTCGCTCTGGACCAAGGTGTCGCGAACCGTCTTGCCAAAAAGGGCAGAACCATTGAAGGGGGCGTTCGCGAAAGACGCCTTGAAGGGCTCCGTGAAATCGCAATGGCGGAGCCAGGCCTGGCATCTCGTGACTAGGCCTACTCCTGCAGCTCTAGCGGCTCCCTCAGTAGCATGGGAAAGCAACCGCATAGAGGTATTGGTCACGGACCGGAGAGTGGCCATACGGGTGGAGTGCAAAAGTTTGTCCTCCTCCGACATGGACTCTGGGGGGTATGCAGCATATTCTTTGATAAGATCGCGCTGCATCCGAATAACATGTGCCAGGTAGTTGAGCGCCCTCACAGAGAAGGTCGCTGAACTAAACATTCACTTCCCCAAGCGGTCCATCATCCGAGACTCCTTGCTCGGAGGATGAACTGAGGGACTCTCCTGGGCGAGTTCCCTCTTAGTGGCTACTGCCGACAACATGGCATCTATCGGGGGTCCCTTACTCCAGTGGGCATGGTCAGCAGAAGGGCTGAGAATCCTGTCTGGCCTTTTGGGGATTGGCTCCACGGTGTCCGGTTCCTTCCACCCCCTAGTGGTAATAAGGTCCCCCAGGGGGTCGGCAGGAGGGGACACCCAAGAGGTAGACGGGCCCACTTCAAATGCCTCCAAGAACACAGATTTGTCCGAGGAAGACTTTGGGGCAGACCACCCACCTCTTATACGAAGCATTTCCATGATGTCTCCAAAAAAGACATCCTCGGGGGGTGATCTTGGGGAGCCTTCCCCTTCCTCCAAGTCCGTGTCTTCAGTTAAAGACTCGGGGGAGTCTATGTGCCTCCTTTTACACGTGTGCTTGCGAGGTGCCTCCTCGGGGGGGCTGTCCGAGGAGCCCTCGCAAGCAGTGTCTGGTTCCAAAGGAACTGCTTGGGGCATTGAAACGGGCTGTCCCAGTGGCCGGGTGACGGAAGCCTAACCCAGAGCAGATGGAGTGCGGGACGGAGCCGAAGCAAGTGCCAGGGGTCCGGAAACCCTCAACAGAGCCCTCTCCACTACATCAAAAGCCGAAGGGGAGCCGGCCTCGACCAAAGGATCTGACAGACGGCTCCCCCTCGGATCCGAGGAGTGGATCGGAGCCGGCCCCGAGCCCCTCGGATCTGAGGGACCAGTGCACACCGACACGGATGGCGCCAAAGGCACACTGAGTCCCCCGGATCCGAAGCTCGGATCAAGGCTCCGAGAGATCAGATCTGACACATTCAAGGGTAGGGTCGGATCCGAAGTACCTAGTACTGTCGGCGCCGACCCACCCCCGGCTCCGAAGCTGCCCGGCTCTGAACGCTCTGAGCCTGGGTAGTGGGTCGGAGAAGGAGCTATGGGCTTGAAAAATGGGGTCGAGCTCCCCCCGGGGGGGGGGCAGGAGCACTCCCATCTGCATCTGGGCCTGGATGAACCTTCGCATCATCCGGTCCAGATCAGCGTCAGAGAGACTATAGGTCGATCTCGACGAGGCTACTGAGGTAGGCCTTGAGTACCACCTCGATAGCCTCGAAGGAGATCGGGTCTCCTCCTCCTCAGGCCCCGGTGAAAATGAAGGGGACCGGAGCCGAGGAGGAGGAGAGCCAGCAGCCAGAGAGGCCGGAGGAGAAGCCCGCTTAGCCGGCGGGGCCGAGACGGAGGTCTCGGCCCGCTGCTTGTGGTGCTTCTCTCTCTGGTCCTTCTTCCTGGCTTCCCTCTCCTCTGAACCCGTAGAGGGAGTTTGAATCCCGGAAGGAGGAGGGGGAGCAGGCACGGCAGGAACCGCCGGAGCGGTAACTACCAACGGAGCGGAGGCCGAAGCCGAGTCCAGGGGCAAAAGTCCCGCCAGGACCAGCTTCGACCTCCGCTCCTTCAATGCCCTGGGGTTGAACCCTGCACAGATTGAACATCCAGAGGTGAGGTGTTCAACCCCAAGGCATCGAACGCACCGAGTGTGGCCATCAGCAGGGGATAGCTTATGGCCACACTCAGAGCGTTTTGAAAATATTGCCTTTGGGGCCTCAGACATTTTTTTTTTTTTTTTTTAACAAAAAAAGGTTAAATTTAAATTAAAGTTAAATTAAATTAACCACACACACAGAAGGCCCCAAAGAAACCACAAGCACACAGCTACGCACCAGCGAGGGGAGGGTACAATAAAGTTAACCAAATTAACCAAAAAACGATCTCAAAAGAGGGAAAACCTACAACTTTCACACAAAGATTAACTTTTCTGACAGGAAAAATACTAAGAAACACCAAAAACCACTTAGCTGACAGGAGCTCAAAATCCAGCTGTCACCATGAACGCGGCAAACTAGATCTGAGGTCATGTAGGGAGAGCAGGGCATTGTGGGTGAGGGGAGGAGCTAGGAGCTCGGATCCATAGCTGGATAAACCATGCCGGTTCGGATTCGATATCGAATCCATAACCCACAGGTTGCTGACAAATGAATCTCCTACTTCAGATCCAAAGTTACTAAGAAATAAAATATTTGCCTTTTAATGGAATCTGTCACCAAATACCTACAATAAGTATATTCTTTAACTTTGTAAGGTATGTAAAACTGGATTGTAAGAGCTGAAACTAAAACAGCTCTCTTCTGATTAGTTGTCTGGGGTACATCTAACTGTATGTTAATTAGCTAAGCCAGTCAGAATGCTATACAGCCATATTCAGCTGTGTTCATTATATGCTTTCAACTACAGCATTAATTAGGCCCAGCGTTACAAAAATGAAATTAAATTGTATTGCTGGTAGTATAGCTATAATTGACTCAAATTTGCACATTGACTGGATATATATCATCAAACAAAATCACAGCTTATTGAGTGACATTTATTTTCACCAGTACAAAATCAGTCACATACACAGGACAACAACAAAGGCTGGTATACATAGGCATTCTGAAAATGTTTAATTTTGAGCATATAATAGTATTTATAACTCTGTAGTAATAGCAAGTAGGTCCCACTGCAATGTTAAAGTACAAGTCCCTAAACATTATTGAGATGTACGACATGATGAACAGTCAAGAAATAGTGTCTAAAAGCCTTCTAATAAAAGTGTGACATTTTTTGTTTTATTATTTGTCAGCATTTGTTTACTGGAAAACTCCAAATGTATTAAAGTAATGCATTTCCAGTAAGTACATTAACAGTGAATATAATAATATTTACATCAAAATTCAAGTGATTATCAAATTCAAGAAAAATCAAAATATCTAGGGAATCAAAAAAAGAATGGCAAAGACATATACAAGCAGTGAGCAGCAACATTCTGTTTAAATGATCACAAAATGAATACCACACAAGGTTTAGTGTGACAACGTTTCAAAACTCACATCATAATCTACACTGTCTGATGCCAAGGTGTGAACACACCATGAAAGTAAGACTTTGGCTTAAAAATTTATTCCAGTATGATTGAATTCTCTGAATATGAACGTATTGAAAATCAGACCACCAATGAGGGGCTGTGTATCAAATAAAAATACTGCAGGCAGTGAGGTATTCAGTATTCAAAATGCATTGAAGAGCAGCAATTTCAATAGCAGTACCACTGCAAATAATCTGAAATCATTTTTTGTAAGGAGGGTAAGCCCCACACTCCACTGGTGGGAGGTTTTCTACCTATGCTTATAGACTTATAGCAACTGATGTTGCACATCCAGGGGGGACAGGGAAGGCAAGTATTTCCTCTTTCCTCTGTTTCTGTGATGTCACACTTAACATGCAAATTATGGATGTATGGAAAAGCAGGGCTTGTTTCTCTGCAAAAACAACTTTCTGAGCATTTTCATTCATTATATGTAGCTTGCAAGCAATGCTTTTGTGATTCTCTGGGGTTCAAAGTGCTCTACATATATCTTCTGGTTCTGGTGTGCTGGGGCTGTTGAATCAGTTTTCAATGAGTTTAGATTTGGAAAATCAATTGGATCCATTCATTATAGTTTGGACACAGAATAATTTCTAAATTACATTTTTACTATGGTTTGTGCTCATTTTTATATGTAAAAAATAATCTTCTAGGAGTTACAGAAAAGAGAATTTTTATAATTAGCTATTTTACCAAAACAGCTTTTGTACATCAGCATCTAAAATGCTTGAGTATCCTTACCAAAAGTAATAATTATAATTTTGAAACTAACCAGAAATGCCTTAAGGATAATAATATTTTGGTCTAATTTTCTTCATCACACAACAGGAATCTGAAGCTTTTCTCAGGTATTTTGTTGGAAACCATGTTGCACAGTACATCTGAATTTATAGTCAATCTGAACTATGACGTTTTGCACATATGAACATGCTGGTCCAGTCTCAGAAGCTTGTGAGTGTATCTTTCTCTTTAAAATGGTCTGCATCTTCTTTCCTCACAGTTTCATAATCATCTTCAAAGGCTTCATTGCTTCTGCCTTCTACAATTTTATTAATCTCTATAGCTGTACCGTTTTCAGTTATTTTTCCATGTCTGTCATTTTCATCTGCTGTTTCTTCAACTTCTTTCGCCTTCCTACAAGCCCAAACATAACAGCTATAATTAGTAGCTGCATTTTAATAAAATAAATAGAGCCTTTACAATCAAATGTTATAAACATATGTACGGTAATGTAAAAAGACCTAAGTGCAACTTTGTCTGCACAGATATCATTAACAGGAATTCCTTTGCAATAATAAAATAATTATTATGAAGAATAGTACATCAGCATCATTACTGCAGTGAGAAAAAGTAATTAAAATGACTAAAAAATCAATGATATTCAATCATATGTTATTAGTAGTAGTAGAAGCAGTACCACTAGTAGTACCAGTATCAGTACCAATAGTAGTACCAGTAGCAGTATCAATAGTAGTACCAGTAGCAGTAACAGTATTAGTACCAGTATCAGTATCAGTAGTAGTAGTAGTAACAGTAACAGTGGTACCAGTAGCAGTAAAAATAGTGTTAGTACCAGTAGTATTAGTAGTACAAGTAGCTGTACCAACAGTAATACTAGTAGGAGTACCAATAGGTGTACCAGCAGTAGTTCCAGTAGCAGTATCAATAGTTGTAGTAGTACCAGTAGCGGTATCAGTAGTAGTACCAGTAGCAGTAACAGTACCAGTAGTAGTAGTACCAGTACCAGCAGCAGTACCAATAGTAGTACCAGTAGCAGTATCAATAGTAGTACCAGTAGCAGTAACAGTATTAGTACCAGTATCAGTATCAGTAGTAGTAGTAACAGTAACAGTGGTACCAGTAGCAGTAAAAATAGTGTTAGTACCAGTAGTATTAGTAGTACAAGTAGCTGTACCAACAATAATACTAGTAGGAGTACCAATAGGTGTACCAGCAGTAGTTCCAGTAGCAGTATCAATAGTTCTTGGGAGATTTGAGTGAGGTGTGGATTCAGGTAGGTGATCAGGGAATATAATACAGGAGAAGGGGTAAATATGGCTGCTAGCATGTCAGCTACGTCTTCTGGCCTGAGTATATGATATCCTGCTCAGCACAATGCAAGGCATTCTTTCTGAGATTTCTGACATGGCTTTATAATTATCTTTTGCCTGGGTGGCTATTTTTGCCTCATATCTAGTACTGCTTGGTTTAATCAGGTTGTAGAGTTACTTGTTAAGTTTATCAAGAACATTACTGGCATGGGGGGTATTTTATTTTTGTGTGCAGTATGTTTTATTTTTATCATAGACCCTTTTTATATCAGGGTTTATTTTTTTTTTTTAATTTGGTATTATATTTACATATGAGGGGGACAGATGCATCTATGCTGCTATTTACATGTGCAAAGAATTTGGCACTAATAATTCCTTATAAGAAGTGAGTTCATTAAGATGTAAGGCTTTCTGAATTTAGCCAGATAATCACTCAGTCTTAGTAGATTAGCCTAAGCATAATATCTGAATACTGAGGTACTAGCAGATGCTTCTGACTTAAGTCTTAACATAAATGTGACAGATTTCTGATCTGATTTGACCAGAGAGGAAATTATAATTGGTGAGGAGTAAAGCTGCCCTTTATTGGCAAGGACCAGGTCCAGGATTTTATCACCGTGGTTGGGTTGTGGATTAACTGGTCCAGGCAGTTTATATTGATCATCATCATCATCATCATCATCTGCCCCCTTTTTCCCATTTTTCTACATGGGGTCGGGGTATCATGCTACCTGTGACCATCTCTCCTGATTCAATGCCAGACTCCTGCCTTCTTTGTCACTCGTGCCTGACTGTCACAGATCTTCTTTCACACAATCCATCTGCCTATCTACCTCTTTGCTGGATGTCCTTGTTTCCTCTTACCTTCTTCCTGTCTGTTCTAAATCTTCTTCACTAGATTGTCTTGTTTTCTGCATGTGTCTAAAACACTGTAATCTGTTCTCTTTGATTTTTTTCTGCAATTGAAGCTATTTTGGCTTCTGCTCTTATGTTCTCATTTCTTCGTCTGTCCCACAGCATGCATCCTACCACCCTTCTCTGCCAGTTCATTTCCATCACCTCTAGCTTCCTCATGTCCTCTGCCTTTATTGCCCAGGCTTCTGTACCATACAATAGTACTGGCTACACCACTGTCTTGTACACTTTACTTTTCAGCTTCTTTGGCGTTCTTCTGTCATAGACTACAACTGAGACTATATGCCAGTTGGCTGCAGCCCCTCTGATTCTGGCTTTGACCTCTTCATTCAGACTTTCTTTCTCCTCAACAACCCCTCCCAGATACTTGAAGCTGTTTACTTGTTCCACTATCTTCCCTTCTACCTCAATCGTCAACTTATTCTGATTTCCCAAATTTGCTGCCATTAACATTGTCTTATCTGTGCTTAGTTTCATTCCATGTGACTTCAGTTTTGCATTCCCTTCTCCTATCCTTTGCTGAAGTTCGTGCTCAGAGTCTGCGTGTAATGCCACATCATCTGCATACAGCAACATTGTTGATCTGTCTCCTCTGCCTGTTTGTTAATGTAAACCATTACCAGTATGAACAGCAGTGGGATGAGAGCTGAACCCTGGTACGCACCCACTCCCACTGGGAACCCGTCTGTGAGGCAGAACACAGTACTTGAGTCATTGGGTCCTTGGACATAGCCTGCACTAATTCTACCAATGCAGCACTGCCCACATCAGCCTTCTTGGGCCTTGTCATATGCTTTCTCTAAGACTACTAATGCCAAGTTGAACTCTTTCCTCATCTCTAGTATCTGTCTCACTGCAAATATCTGGTCAGTTGTGCTGCATCCTGATCTGAACCCGAGCTGGTTATTTTCCATCTTACTTTCTACTGCTCTGCGTATCCATTTATCAGTCACTCTCTCCAGAACTTTCATGCCATGTGATAGGAGTCTGATGCCTCTGTACATGCCTGCAGTTGTGTATGTCTCCTTTGTTCTTGTACACTGGCACGAGTATGCTTATTCTCCAGTCCTCTGGGACATGCCTTTTTCTCCACACTGCTATGAGTACATTTCTCCCTTATCTCACCCAGCATCTTTATCATATCTGCTGTGATCTCATCTGAGCCTACTGCTTTCCCTGACATCATTTTCCTTTGTGCTATGCTAACATCTTCTAAGGTGTCCTCCTGTTCTTCTCTCATCATAGGCTATTTCTGGGGCAGTACAGCTTCTGTGGGGTTTTCTTCATTCAGAAGCTGCTGGAACTACCTCTTCCACCTGCCTTTGACATCCTGTGCACTGGTGAGCAGGTTGTTGCTGGCATCTCTTATGAAGGGTGTCTGACTATCTTATTTATCTTTCTGTCTTTGCCTTGCAACCTCATATAGTTTCTTTGTGCCACCTACTGAATCACTTTCCAGAAGTTGGTAGAGTGCCTCCAGTGCCATATTCTTTGCTATTGCAACTCCTTAGCTAGCTTCTTTGTTATCCAACCAGTATTCCTTTCTAGCCTGGTCTGTCTTTTCTATCTCATACTTTTTCTTGCACCCCCGCCTTTCTTTTTATGACCTCCTGGGCTTCTACTTTCTACCACCAACTTTCCTTATATGCCTTATTTCTATATCTGGCTCGGCCATATATCTGTTCTGTAGTCCTGATGTTTTGAGGCACTGCCATTCTTCTTCAACTCCATCTACTTCCTCCTTTTCTTGAGGTGCTAGTGCCCTGAGTAATTCCTTGAACTGTTGTGCTTTCTCTCCAGTCAGGTTCAGGCGCCTAGGCAGCGAGACATTTCCCTGCGATACATTTTGGCTGGGGACACATGGCTGAAGTGACATTCAGCTGCAGAGAAATATGGCTGTTTGCAAATTCCCTGTGGTCAAAGAGAAGAATGTGTTGTCATACCTACAACTTCAATAACCAAATTCACAGGGGGAAAACAAACAGCCATATTTCTCTGCAGCTGAATGTCACTTCCGTCATGTGTCCCCAGCCAAAATGTATCGCAGGGAAATGTCTCGCTGCCTAGGCGCCTGAACCCCTCCAGTCAACTTCCAGGTCTTCAGCCTGGTCTCTGTTGACATTAGAGCCTTCTCTGACCACTACTTGCAGCTGATTGTAGCAACCAGTGGTATATGCTGTGGGCCGACTGTTTCACCAGGGCTGACTTTGCAATCATTGATTCTACCCCAGTGCCCTTTCCTTACTAGGAGGAAGTCTACCTGAGTTGCATTTTGGCCACTTTTGTGTGCGATCTTGTGACTGTCCTTATTTCTTTCTGAACCATGTGTTGACTACTGTCAAGCCATTTGCCAGACAGAAGTCTAGAATGGCACCTCCTTCTTTATTCCTGTTACCCCAACCATGTGGACTCAGGCAGTCCTCATATCCAGTTCTGTCTGTCCCTATATGTGCATTCAAGTCAGCCATTATCACCACCAATTCCTGTTGTCCTGCTTTATCTAGAACATCATGCAACTGCTGTCTGAATGCACCCTTTTCATCCCTACCACAATCCTGCTTTGGGGCACATACTGAGATTATGAATACTGCCCTGGAGTCTGATTGCCATGAATCGATCACTAATTCTGATGATATCCTTCACTGTCTTCTGAAGCCTCTCTCTCTCTCACCCCAGTTCCTACACCATTTCTAGTCTGCCCCCCCCCCCCGAGTAGTAGAGTCTGGATCCCAAGCCAAGTGGCTTTGCTGCACTGCCGTTGCATCTCGTCTCTCGGTTACATAGGATGTCCATCCTCATTTGTATCATGTCATCCACTTCTAAGCCACATCTTTTCAGTGAACCTACATTAAGTGTAGTAATTCGCACTTCATGTTTGGCAGGTTGATTCGTTTTATGTCCAGCTTTCTCTCACCAGAGCTACTGCAGGTAACCCAGGCTGGGTAACTAGACACCAGCCGGCCAGTAGCTTATTGACCCAGGGCTGTTGGACTTTATGGTGGTTACACACTGGAGAATAAGAGCACATACACCCTTCCTACTATTAGCATTGGTCCCTGGCATAGGTAGGAGTAACCCTGGTCATCAACCCACTTATCACCGGCAACTACTCATGCCCATTTTGATGACAATAGTCAACATGACCAAATCACCTACAGCCATATTTTATACCATTGAATGGCTAGCTATGCCACGATGCACAGTCTGTGATCCACATTCCCCTATCTTGACGATACTGTGCACAATAGTAGATGCCCAAAGAGGTTGGTCTGTACAACTCTTCCCGCTATAGGGCACCATGTAGAGTCTGTGCTGCTGCCCACAGCTCCATTCACTTTGTATGTTTTTTCAGAGGTGAGAGGAACCCCACAGAGACGCAGGGAGAACATGCAAACTCCAAAGAGGCATTGGTCGAAGGTAAGGATCATTCATTGTACCTTGTGCATGGAAAGCAATGACTTTAACCAGTATGTCAACTGCCTCTTAACCTTAAGCATTATGCCAACCCTACAGAGACACAGGGAGAACATGCAAACTCCAAAACAGACAGTTTATATTGATGAAGTCTAGAAATTTCTGGGCATACATATTTGAGGATGTATAAGTCTCCAAGTTAATGAAGGTGTACATGAAGTCTCCTAGGAGAATAATGTTTGGCATAATGCATAAGGACTTCATACTGATTAGGCAGGAAGTATGGGCTGAGTGGGGCCAGGGTTGCCAGGTAGGGACAAAAAAAAAAAAAAGAAGGTCTCTCACGTCAAAGTGAAGACCAAAAAAAAAAAAAAAAAAAGGTCTTTTTGAGCTCACTCTGCCTGCAATAAACACGAGCTTCCCGTGTTTAATGCATTCCAGTTCCGCATTAAACACAAGAAGCTCTGTGTTTAGCGATTTTTGATTGGCCCGTATACCAGCATATGGGCCAATCAGGTCTAAACACGGAGCTCTCATGTTTAATGCGGAAACCTAAACTCCGTGTTTAGCAATTTTGATTGGCCGTATACGGCATATGGGCCAATCAAAACACGGAGCTTCTCGTGTTTAATGCAGAACACAAGAAGCTCCGTGTTTAGCAATTTTTGATTGGCCCGTATGCCAGGTATACGGGTCAATCAAAAAAAAAAAAACCAAACAAAGTGGAGGCTGGCCGGGATTTAAACCGGCAGGGCGGGACTCGGGATCAGGCTACTGATCTCGGGACAGTCCCGCCCAAATAGGGACGTCTGGCAACCCTGAGTGGGGCAGAGAAGGGGGTCCTTGAATTATACATGACATGATAAGGTTTTTGTTAATAGTAAGTTGGACATGGAGGAGCTCCAGGTCGTTATGTTGTCTAATGAGTCTGGAGGTGAAATGTTTTATTTTTAAGAGTATGAACACACCATCATTTTTACTGCCTTCATCTAATTTGGTAGGCCTGACTTGATGCTTTCAGTAACAGTTTTTTTATTGCTATCTTTTTTAGATTGTAAACAGAGATTTATTTAAAAGGGCAACACAAAACAGGGAAAATGAAAAAGAAAAACAGTCATGCATGCACTGCTATGTTCTTCCAGAATTCAGAACAATTTTATTTTGCAAAATTCTTTTCCAGGAAACAAAAATTACTTTAAAAATTCACTCTTTCCATTCAAGACTCTCTTAACCCATCAGGCAAAGTAATTTTGTCAGTTTCTTAGAATAAAGGGTCCTGTTTCTTTTTCCTGTTTTCAAGACCTTTTTCCAGATCTTACGTCCCTGGATGTTCCTTTTATATACCCTTTCTGGAATCAGAGGTCAGGAATCTGATTTCATCCATAGGTGTTGGCCATTATATATCTGAGGATGCTCCTACCCCTCATTGATTGCTATATGTAGCTTTTTACAAGTTTGTCTGCCTGTTCCATATGTCTCTGGAAAAATTCAGTTCCATTTTCTGCCACAATCTCCACTTCAAATGTCTAATAGGATATATAAATATATATCGCTATATATACATTGAAGTCCTTCAAACTGAACATGGTCGAGACCATGTGATCAAAGTTACTAAATTTCAACGTTTTGTATGGTGATCATGGTACAGTTGGGATAGGGGGATTTAGCCTTTTCTCAGTGTAGTATGACCTCAGAGTTGGTACCTACAATTAGCAGGGAGTGTGGGACTATTGGGGGTCTTATTCCCCTGCAAAAACACAAATTTTCAAAGTTACAGAACTTCGATAATATCATCTCAACCATAAGAAGTTCGAAGTACTGTAACTTTGAAGTAACAATATAGACCCATATACAGGATACACACACACACACACACACACACACACACACACACACACACACACACACACACACACACACACACACACACACACACACACACACACACACACACACACACACACACACACACACATATATATATATATATACATACATATATATGAGAGTGTGTGTGTGTGTGTGTGTGTGTGTGTGTGTGTGTGTGTGTGTGTGTGTGTGTGTGGAACTATATATTTATGTATATATAAATATATATACACAAGGGTCTTCTTTGACCCATCAAAATAACACTTCAGGGAAACTCAGTTCCGCTAGTCCGGTTTCATGAAAGTGCATTTCTCTGGATATGCACTTTCACGAAACTACAGGTCAACGAGATTGTTGCTGGAGATCACGGTACAGTGAGGCTAAGGGAATTTTCCCTTTTCCCCACTATAATGCGATCTTGGAGTTGGTATATATTAGTAGCAGGGGTGTGGGGGGAGCAGCCCACCACATGGGGGGATGCAGGGGGCTTGACCCCCTGCATAATTTAGTGTAGTACATTTGTTTTTTTTTTAATTCTTCGTTGATCTGTAGGTTTGCGAAAGTGCATCTCCAGAGAAATGCACTTTCATGAAACCGGACTAGTGAAACTGAGTTTCGCTGAAGTGTTATTTTGATGGGTCAAAGTAGGCCCATATACACATACATACATGCATATAGTGTGTGTGTTTACATGGGGCTGGATATCAATTTTTGTTTGTACTTTTTGGCTGTTATACAAGTTATCTCACAAGTGGTGAAGCTATATCAACCATACCTTTCAACCTCTTAGTGCAAGTAATCTGGACAAAGCCTGACAAATTGGGAGGTCAAAGGCCCAAAAATAGGGACAGATTGTAAATATTGCTCTTATAAACTTAGAAAGTTGTTAGGGTAACAGGGTTTGTGTTAACATACACTTTCTGAAGGATCTGAAGTCTGAAACTCAAATGTACATAATTATTTAGTGACTTCAGTCATCAGATTATCCCAGTGATTTGTCAGAAAACTATACAATTTATGAGGAACAGACCATAAATATTAGGCAAAAACATGGACCTTCTGTAAAAATCTCGACAGTTGAAAGGTAGGATATTAACCTATATCTGCACATATTCCATTTCTTGTTTTTAGTAAGAACAGAGTTATATTAGGTTTTTCTACCTCTTTTTGCTTTGAAAGACCATAGTGTATGTGTGAAACAGCAAATTCAAGTACGTTAAACTGATTTTTTTTCATATTTTTGTCAGCTTACATAAAGCTGTACTGAGTATGTTCAAAGACAGATCTTATTTTTATACAGCCAATGCTAAACCTATTTTGTGATAATACCATAAGGTAGTCACATTACTTTATTAAGATTCATGGAGAAAAATACATTTTGTATCTAATAGGGTTCACTGGGAGAAGACTTTCCACAAAAGAAAGAAGAGTTCATGGGTTGGAATGTGTGGAATCAATACTTTAAACTAAAAGAAGAAAAAGAAAAAGGTGAATACCTTCAATCACTGCCATTATCTTTGTGCAATATGTCTTTGTTTGTTAAAAATGATAGTAATTTTCCCATTATGAGCAGTGATTTGTTTTAATATCTTCTGTGTTTAAATTATACAAAACTTGGTAGCTTTATTGGTTCATAGACTACTTATCTTGGAATTAAAAGTCTACCAAATATGTTCATACTACAATGTTTACCTGTGCAAGTTTGTTAAAGGGCAGAGACATTATAAAAAACAGTAATTTAACCTAATTAAAGTCTGTGGCTGAGGCAATGAGGAATGACAATTTTATAGTGCCAAGAGATAGGGCAGAGAACTTTAGACTACTGAGGCATTGCTGCACACAAAGGATAGCCGACATCAGCAGACGTTGAAGGAAAATCAACCCATAATGATTTTCTGAAGTTGAAGACTATATACTGCATATATTACAGCTATATCATCTATGCAAAATGTGTTATGATGACCTTGCCATGTGTAGGATTTTTGTCAAATACGCTCAGTCTTCTTATTTTCTATCCACATATCCATTTTCTGAACCCCTCAGTGCAGTGAGCTTCACCGTGTAGCAAACTCAGCAAGGCAGATCAGACTTTCTTGTTCACAGGAACAGTCACCTTCTCATGTTATGGGATCTACAGAATCTTCCAGGCAAGCTGTGGCATATAATTGCATCAGTGTGTCCTGGGTTTGGCTTACAGCCTTCCATTAGTGGGCTGAGCCTATTTTACTTCCTGTGAGATGCACCTGGGGGCATCATCACAACGTTCCCAAACCTCCTGAACTGACTAGTCTCAACATGGCAGAGCATTACCTTCACTCTGACATCCTCCCAGAATGCTGAGCTCCTCACACTGTCACAGTCAGTGAACCTATTTCCACTTCAAAGGAACCACATTACTTTTGCTTGCAGCTGTAATATCATTTTTTCAATCACTACCCAAAGCTCATGACCAGAGGTGAGGATGGGAATACAGACTGCTTAGTGCTGAGAATGTCATACTATGACTCATTTCTTCTTTTACAGCCATAACTACTACAATACGTACAGTACTGTTGTCAGTGCAGCCATCCACTGATCAATCTCCCAGTCCTATCAACGTTCAGTCATGAACAATATCCCAAAATACTTAAACTCCTGAGCCTGAGATAACTGCTCCCCTCTCATCTGTAGAGAGCCATCTGGGCTGACAATAAAACTGGGCCATTGAAATCAGAGCTCTACCTCAGTAATCAAACACGGCCGCTTACTAAATGATGCTTATTTTTATTTAACCTGCTTCGCACTCAGCAGCAAATTGTTCCATTCTATGTTGGAGATTACAGGCCTTTGGGCTAAGACAACAACATCATCTGCAAATAACAAAAAAGTAATAATTCTCATGTCTCCAAACTGAATACTGTCCAGATGCAAGGTATATACTGCTATCCTATCCATGAAAATTACAAACAGATGGGCAGACAAGACAAATCCTTTGGTGGAGTCCTAGACTTGTCTGGAATCTTAATATGCATAGCATGCTTACTTTTTAAATAAATGGCATGCACCGGTCTCCATTGTTGCTCCAAATTGTTTTAGCACTTTTCATAATGAGTCCTGGAGTACACACAGAAATATGACTTCTCCACATTAGTCCTCCTACATCCGTGGCCTGACTACTGGATTCAGTCCCCCTCCAACAACCTGACATATGCTTTTTTCAAATAGTAGTAGTATGAGGAATGTGATCCATCCATGATGGGAAAACACCCTCCTGCCCCCCCCCCCTTTAAAATAGGGACCATTGTCTAACTCTACCAATACAGAGTTACTCAACTAAACTTTCTTATAATGTTGAAAAGGCATGTTAATCATGACTCCCTAACATTGGCCAGTTCTTTTAACACTTCTTGCTATTTCTTATCCCTTCATGCCGACTTGCTTTAGCACAAGTTAATCAATGCAGCGATGGACTCTACTGAATGACTCCAGTTCCACCATCTGTTTCTGATGCTGCCTCCTCATAAGACAGCATTCCCACCAGCTTAAGGAGTTCCTGAAAGTATTCAGACCACCTCTCAAAAATGTTCCCAGATGATCAGCATTTCTCCTCCCTTGCTAGACACAACTTAGACAATATCCTGTCTTCCTTTTTGAGTCACTAGATGATTTGTCAGAACCTCTTTGAGGTCATCCAAAACTCATCCTTCCTGGCTTCGCCAAATTCCATCCGGAACCAGGCTTACACTTTGGTGACTGCTGCAGCTGTTGCCTTCCTGCATGACACAACAGAAGATACCATACATATTTCCTCTCTGAAAACACTGGTCTAATTTTCTGGGTGTTGTGTGCTTATATGGCAGGTGACTGGCATATGTGCTGTAGCCAGAAAATACTGTTTTCAAACAAAATGTGCAGTGATACTTTGAGAATGACTCAGAGATGAGTACAGAAGACAGCTTCAAATACATTTTACATAGTATATGAACAGTTTTGCAAAGGCAAAAAATATATCATTTATATTTATCATGTCTACCTTTAGTAATAAATATACCAAATATAAATAGATTTAATCTACCATTGAATATATAACATAGAAAATTTATAGTTGGGGTCAATTCAGGATGTCTACTGATGAAATTCCAGCATACAGTGAAACCGCTTATGAGATAAAATATCTAGAGACATGCAACCATTTATCCAGGGCTCCATAAAACTGTTCCATTGCATGCTGGAGATTACAGGCCTATTTTGAATTAATAAATGAAAACTCAGCATTCTCAGATATTGCTCTGAATTGCAGCTTGATTAGTTTTATGAGTGATAATAAAACAATGCTAATGGCAGCATATAAATAAATAACAATGTATGCACTTTGTGACATGTAGCACACATTTCAGCAGCATTGACAAAGAACTACTTAACATTCAAGCTTTAGAAAACATTTCATGTTGTTTACAGCTATGTCATCTCCGTCACAGTTTACTTAGAAAAGGACATATTTTGCTAGTCTGAAACAAATGGTATGTGCTGTTATGGTCTGAGAAGGCTAACAGAACCTTCTTGGTCTAAAGCCTTTCATAAAGTCTAACGATATAAACAAATTGATTAAATATCAACATACATGTTTAAACAATATACATACTTAAGGGTCATGAGAAGAATTTATGTAACCCATCTCTTAACCATGGCATTTTTCTTTTTTCTTCCACATGTTAGAGCTTCACATGAGCCTGTGAAATTGACATCTTTAATTGCATAAGTTGACCTACATACTTATTAAATATTATATATATCCCTGAACAATTTCAATCCCATGAGAAAAATGTCACAAGTAAAATGTTTGGAGGAATTTTTCAAGTGTTTGATGGTATACATTTTTCACATAACTGCTGATGACAATAGAAATGAGTGTCCCACCAAGCATTTTTTTATTTCCTCTAAAGACTGAATTTGTAAGTAGTGCACAAATAACTTGTTGATTTGTGTACTGTGGTCTGTCAGATGAAGCCAGTAAAGGTGTTATGTTATAACTTGTGCTAAACAAGCTCCTATTGCCAGAAAGTTATTTTTTTGTTTCAGTATATGCACAGAATACCATTCTGTGTGGTTGCAGTATATTAGCGAGTGTGTGTGTGTGTGTGTGTGTGTGTGTGTGTGTGTGTGTGTGTGTGTGTGTGTGTGTGTGTGTGTGTGTGTGTGCGCGTGTGTGTATGTGCATGTTGCGCGCATTGGCATAATGGATCTTAAATAATGCTAAATATGCCGTTATTTATGTAAAAGTACTGTTTTTGATATAAGCATCTGTGCTCAGGGTACAGGGTTTGATAACTTTCACCTTAATTTGCCTACTGTGCAAATCTTAGCAAGTCACTTAACCAGACTATTCCTGAGTTGCCCATGCAAATGGAAAACTGTGTCTAATATATTTTTTTTAATCAACAATTATGTCAAATAAAATAATATAAACATTTCTTATAATGCATAGTATACAAGAACTGATCATACTACAAAAAGTCTGACTTAAAGCTAAGATGCCTGTGCTAGAAATTATGCTAGAACAAAGGATGCAGCCACAGAATCAAAGTGAAAATATCTTCTGTGATGATGTTAAAAAGAGTGGTCTATACCCAGAAAGTCAGAGATGACTGCCTCTCACAGAAGAGGGAGTACTTTACCAGGAGTTAGGAAGTTTCCAGCTGATGATTTTATTGCATGATAGAACACCAGAGGAAGAATGCAGCAAGATCCAAGTGAAAAAAAATGGTTTGGATTTATTAAGAAATGTTTGAATATTCTGCTGGAGGTGAAAACCTGAATAGCTTGTATAAATTTACGTTTCTTATTGACAAGTGAAATTTTGTTTTAATTTTGCCTGTTGGTTGTTTGTGATTTGTGAAATCTGTATCTAGTATCTTTTCACTGCTAAATATATACATGTGCTTGCAAGCGCGCGCATCGTGTGTGTGTGTGTGTGTGTGTGTGTGTGTGTGTGTGTGTGTGTGTGTGTGTGTGTGTGTGTGTGTGTGTGTCTGTGTGTGGGTTTACAGATCATTATGTTTGCTTGGCCATAAGAGATGCTGCTTTGTATTTCTGGTGCTGTTTTTCTGCACATATAGCCCATATACTACATTTGCCTTACCTCTGTGTTGTACACTATAATTCAAATAGTTGCGAAGTGGTGATGACTGTAAAGGGCATAATTTGCATAAGTGTAACATGCCTGGTCTTTTTCATATACACAACTATGTGTGCTGGTATTCATAGGGGTAAAAGTGTGAGTTGTGCAGTGCTCTGATAAACATTTTTAACCAAGTACTAGCATTCTAAGTATTGCTGTGCTGAGCTGTAATATGTTTTTACCATGCACTAACATTACAAACATTCCTGCACAGAGCTCTGCTATATGTTTTTACCATGCACTAGCATTAAAGGCATTCCTGCACAGAGCTCTGCGATATGTTTTTACCGTGTACTAACATCCTAAGTACACCTGCGCAGAGCTCTGCTATACATATTTACCATGTACTAACATTCTAAATATACCTGCGCAGAGCTCTGCTATACGTTTTTACCATGTACTAACATTCCAAGTATATCTGCGCAGAGCTCTGCTATACATTTTTACCATTTACTAACATTCTAAGTATACGTGTGCAGAGATCTGCTGTAAGTTTCTACCATGTACTAACATTCTAAATATACCTGTGCAGAGCTCTGCTATACATTTTTACTATGTACTAACATCCTAATATACCTGTGCAAAGCTCTGCTATACATTTTTACCATGTACTAACATTCGAAGTATACCTGCGCAAAGCTCTGCTATACATTTTTACCATGTACTAACATTCTAAGCATACCTACACAGAACTCTGCTATATGTTGCTTTTACCATGTACTAGCATTCTAAGTATTTCTGAGCAGAGCTCTGATATATGTTTTACCGTATACTAACGTTCTAATTTTACAATGACCCCATTATTATTCCAAAACTTGCACGCTGATTGGCCAGCGTGCCCATTGTAAATCCCACAATATACCAATGGAAAAAGGTCCGGTTGCCAGGACTTTTTTCCGTTGGTGTAAAGTGTCCATAACCATTTTTTTAATAAATAAAAAAAAAGAAAAAAAAGAGCAACGGAGACTTTCTTTTCTCTGTTGCTTCCGTTTCAAAGCATTGATGTACTGGGTATGCGTAGGAACGCAAGTTCCATATGCATACACAGTACATCAACAAAAGAAGGCAGTATACCACCACCGGCAGAAGAACAGCAATGCGCCGTTATACAAAGACATTATTTAAGAAAAGTAAGCATTTTTTTCCTTAAATAATGTCATTGTATAATAGCAATAACCAACTCCGTGGTTGTGGTATATTAAAATTTACCCACGGCTGGCTTTATTTAATCACTCGGGCTTCGCCCTCATGATTAAACCACGCCAACCATGGGTAAATCTTCAATATACCACACCATGTCATTGGTTATTGCTTAAGTATTCCTTCGCAGTGCTCTGATATATGTTTTTTTACCATATACTAGCATCCAAAGTATTCCTCTTAGTGCTTTTTTTTTATGAATAAAGATGGTATGGTTGTGTAGAATCTTACCATAACAGTAGATGTCCTTGCCTTCACCACTGCAGTATTCTTAACATATGTGATTCCCTGCTGTGGAAGCCTGATGTCCATCCAGTCTACCAAAGCCAGCAAATACTGCAACAGTAAAGGCAAGGACATCTAGTTTTATAGTAAGATTTTACACAACTGTATTATGTCCTTACATTCACTGCTGTGGTATTCATTACTTATGGGAGAGTGCCAAATCTCAAGAAGAAACTTTGGAGGAGGAAGCAGCAGCAGAGCCATCTAAGAAGCCATGAAGAATGGCATTAGCAAAACCAGCCCTAGCTCTGGAGATACCATCCAACTTGTAGTGTTTGGTAAAAATATGCACAGAAGTCCAGGTAGCTGCTTCAGGAATAGAATTAGTGTCTAAACCCTTAAAAAAGCATAGGAAGAAGCCACAGCTCTAGTAGAATGAGTCTTTACAGAAGAAGGAAGGCTCTTGCCATGAAAAGTGTAACAAAAGGAAATAGCAACAGAACCAAGATGCTCTCCTCCAAAAAAAGGAAGCCAATCTGGTGGTCCCCTGCCATTAACAAACTCTACAACAGAAGGAAGAAATTGTTGCAGAAAGAGGTGAAGTCCCAAGACTAGATAAACTCCCTTATTAGCCTCAACAAAAAGTTGAGATCCCTTATCAAATCCTCTAAAGCCAACTATGAAGGCAGAATTGCGGCAGACACTAAAAACAATCACAAACCTTCTATAGCTATAGCAAGAACCTCCACAGCAATACCCAGATTTGCTCAGGGATACTGCACAATGGTACCTCCTATACTCAGCCAAGAGATATTGCCAACATACTGGCCGACAGATTCAGTGCCAACTTTACCCCTCTCCCCACCCCCCCAAGGACTAATCACAATACCAGAAGAATGCCAGGCACCAGCATTACTGCAGTACAAGTTAAAGCTGCATTGTCCAAGGCCAAGAATACAGCTTCTATGGGACCCGATAATATCCCTGGCTGTGTTCTACATGAACTACAAAGCGAACTGGCACCACATCTATGTGTCCTGTTCAGTCATAGCCTCACCTCAGGCTTTGTCCCTATCGAATGGTGCACTGCTACAATCATCCCTCTCCATAAAGGGGGAGCGACTACAGACACTGGGAATTATATCCCCACAAGCCTGACAAGTCTGATATGCAAAGATGTGGAGCACATCATCATGGACTTGATCAACAAAGATATAGGAAATCTCCAAACTCTAGACCCCTCACAATTTGGTTTTGTGAAAGGGAGATCATGCCTGCTCAACCTGGTTCAATTCTTTGAGCCAGTCACCAGGGCTGTGGATGAAGGTAAGGCAGTGCATACAGCCTACCTCGATCTGGCCAAGGCCTTTGATACCATTCCTCACTCGAGAATTATTGACAAACTCAACAAACTATACATTAATCCCTATATCACTAGGTGGGTTGCAAATTGGCCTACAGATAGAAAACACAGTGTGAAAGTACTGGACTCCAAGTCAAACTGTCGACCAGTCATGAGTGGAGTCCCACAGGGATCGGTCCTGGGTCCTCTCCTGTTCAGCATCTACTTCTCAGAAGTCCAGGGCAACACAAAGGGACACTGGCTGACCACGTCTGAAGATGACCACAAGCTGGGAGACATTATTAACTTCCCAAGTGATGCAGACATCCTACAGAAAGGCCTCACTGGGACCAATGACTGGTGTCGAAACCATGGCCTTAAGCTTAATGCCAAAAAATGCGTTATCATCCCCTATGGTAAAAACTCAGTTTCCACTAATTACCACATAGATGGGAGCCCACTGAACACTGAAGGCGTTATAAGAGATCTGGGGATGCAGGTTGACAGCAACCTCTCCTTTGACCACCACATTGCCACTGTGGTCAGAAAGTCCTTCTATGTGGCACATCTCATTACCAGGGGTTTTGCATCCAGGAAGAAAGAGGTCATCATCTCTCTCTCTCTACTTTTCCCTAATTAGACCAATCATCGAGTATAATGCCCCATTTGGCATGTACCTCACTAGAGACCTGTAACAGCTGGAGTGGCCACAGAAATACCTCACGAAGAGGATCCTAGGCATTAAACACATGTCCTACATGGACAGACTCAAAAGACTCCAGCTATTCTCTGTCTCATATCACCTACTTAAAGGCAATCTCTGTTTAACTTATGAAGCCATGTCTGACCCAGCTCTGTTAGAAATGCTACATCTAAAGAAATCCCAATCCCTCCTCACCACACGCTCCAGAGACCTCAACCTCATTACCACAATCAACAGAACATGCTAAAGAGACAGGTTCCTCACCCAGAGACTGCCCATGCTCTGGAATAGACTTCCCATACATGTCAAGCAGAGCACCTCGCTGACCTTCTTCAAGAGAATTCTTGATGAGTGAATGGGTAATAGAAAATTCAAACCAGGGATCACTCCAGTGGCTCTACTTGATAGATGCACTGGGAACTAACGTCAGGTAGCACGATGCCAGGACACTTCTATGGGCTAGGCTTGTAAAGGCTCCAGGGCCATTAGCCTAGTACACACCTACGAACCTATGAATCTAAATCCAATAATAAATAGTTTGCTAGGAAACAGCTAATCCTAAAGACCTAGGATGAAAAGAAACAAACAACTGATCAGATTTTCCGGGTCTATATTAGATCACCGAACGCTTAAAAAAGCGAACGGTGATTAATCGACCCTATGTAAGCAAAAGCTTACAATGTCGAACTGTCAGAACAGCGATTTTTTTCCAAGGGAAAAAAATCGCTGTTCCAACAAAAAAATAAAGATAAAAAACAAAACACTTTAAACATTACATTAAGTGGGGGGCTTTGCCCCCCCCCCACACCCCCTACTTAAATATACCTACTTGCTGAAAATGGCAACGTAACAAAGCGGCCAAGCAAATTCTTTCCCAGGGAAAGAATTTGCTTAAAAGCCGCTTCGATATTTTGCCATTTCAGTCTTTTAAGTTTGACCAGGATGCATTCAAAAGAATGTGTCTTCAGTCTTCTAATAGGAACACAATTTTCCAATGCCTTAGTCTTATCCAAAATAAAATCTGAGTTGTCTATGCACGTCCAAAGTATGCAGCACACTCTGACTGTCAGATTGTGGAGGGGGGAAAAGAGTAGGCAAATTAATAGACTGATTAAGTGACAACTCATTAACCACCTTAGGCACAAAAGAAGGATTGGTACACAAGGACACCCTGTCCTCTTGAACTATCAAAAAAGGAGAACAAGCCATTAGGGTTTGCAACTCAGACATCCATCTGGCAGAAGTAGGAGCTAACAAAAGAACGGTCTTCCAAGAACAATGTTGCAAGGAAGCTGAAACAGCAGTCTCAAAAGGAGTCTAAGTCAACTTCTTCAAAACAAAATTAAGATTCCAGGGAGGAGGAACATACTTCCTTGGAGGTCTAATATTAAGGACACTTTCAAGAAATTGTTTAATCTCAAATCTAAAGGCTGAAAAAGGAGTTAAAGGCAGACAAGCAGAAATAGCTCATAAGTGGGCCTTAATAGAAAACTAGGCCAAACCAGAACTGAGCAACTCACACAAATAAGAGAGAGCCAAAGGAACATCCACAGTAAGTGGGTCCAGGTTACGAGAGAGACACCAAATAAAAAACCTCTTCCATTTGGATAAGTAGAACTTCCTAGTAGTACGTTTCCTGGACTCCTGCAGGACCTGCAGCACTTCCTCGAAGAAAGATATCTATGAGGAATCAAAATCCTGTCACCCACAGTGTCAATTGAAGCATGGGCAGGTGGGAATAAGATGGATGAGAGATCCCTTATCTTGTGTGATTAGATCCACCCTGTGATGTAACTTGTGATGATTGCCCCTGGCCAGATGCAGAAGTAGAGGGAACCAATGCTGTTGTGGCCAAAAGGGAGTCACCAACAAGATTTTGGGAGTATCCTGTTGAATCTTGAACAGGAATTTCGGAATGAGAGGAATGGGAGGAAATACATAAAGAAACAGCCCCTTCCAAGAAAATGAGAGGGTGTCCACCTACCACACCAGAGGACCTGAGACTCTGGCACAAAACAGAGGAAGCTGGCTGTTCAGAGGGAAGGCAAATAGATCTACTTGAGGAGTACCTCACTGGTGAACAATGTCCAGAAACACATCCCTGTGACGAATGCATTCATGGGATTGAGTTAAGGACCTGCTCAGAGTGTCTCCCACAATGTTCTGCTCTGAAGGATAACTGCCTGAAGAGTCACTTGATATCTGACGGCAAGATCCCATTCCAGTAGAGCCAACTGGCAAAAATGGTAAGATTGTGTTCCTCCCTGTTTGTTGATATACCACATCAATGTGGTATTGCATGTGAATACCTTGAGAGGCCCCAAAGAGAAAAGAGGATGAAAGGTCTGAAGAGCCAGCATAAGAGCTCTCTCCTCTTTGACACTGATGTGTTCCTTCTGTTGAAAAGGTGAGCACACCCCCTGTACCTTCAGGGAGCCAGAAGTGCTCCCCATCCCATGTCTGAAGTGTCTGTACACAGCTCCTGAGAAGGAAGAGAGGGGTGAAAAGGGAGCCCTGGATTTAGAGACAACTGCTGAATCCACCAATGAAGTTCCTTCTTGAGAAAAGGAAGAAGAAGAACTACAACGTCTAGAGGATGTGCATGTTAAAGCTACACTAACATCAGAAACCACTGGAACTTCCTCATGAGGAGTTTGGCCAAAGAGAGCATTTGGAATGATGAAAGCCATGAAACCCAGAGCTCTCAGAAACACCCTGGGTGTAATTGAGGGCAGGGAAAGAAGAGTTTGAAGTTTATGGTGAATCCCAGGCTCTGAAGAAGGGAAATGGTAAAAATGAATATTCTGCAAAAGGATCTCTGGGGAGGATGCCTGAAAGAGCAGGTAATCCAAGTAAGGAAATATTTGGATCTCTTGAAGCCTGTAGAAAGCAATCACAGGAGCGATACATTTGGCAAATACCCTTGAGGCAGCAGAAAGGCCAAAAGGCAAAGCAAATAACTGAAAATGCCAGGAAGCAACAGAGAAACGCAAAAATTTTCTGAAAAGAGGATGGATTGGAATATGGAGATAAGCATCATTGAAATCCAGAGATACCACAAAGGCCTGAGGGAGCAAAAGAGGTAACAGAGTCTGAAGGGACAACATCCGAAAAGAAGGCACCTTCAGAAAAGTGTTTAGATGAGAGAGGCCTAGAACTGGTCTCCAAGTGCCCTCCTTTCTGGGAACTAGAGACAAGAGATATGAAAGAATCACTGGGAAAAAAAGGAAGTTGCTCCTAAGGAAGCTGAGGAATGTGCATAAAAAGAAGATGGGATTTCCACACCAGGAAATATCCCTGACAAATAATTGACAGAACTGAAGAATCCTGAGTGATCTGAAGCCAAATATGAAGAAAAAGAGAAAGACGAAGATAATGAGAAATGCTGCTGGGAAGAGATGGATAGTCATACAGCACATGTTTTTTCAGTAAAAGAAGGCTTCTGAATCCCTGAAGTCTGTGTGGCTATAGCAGGAAGAGCCTGTTTGACAGCCTTTTACCTTAGCAGAAGGGCGAGATTGCCTATGAACAAAGGCTGGCTTAGAAGGGTAGTTTCAATGAAATTTAGGCACAGGAGAAACAAACACGTGTTTAAGCTCCTGTAAGGTCGTCCCCCTACTCTGAAGAGACTTAAACAAACCTGCAGCTGCTTCCCCAAACAAAAGTTTATTATCCAGAGGAGCATCCATCAGCATAGCCTTAATATCATCAGGTAAAGGTTGAAGCCTAAGCAAAGAATACCTCCTCATTACTGAACCAAAATCACCAGCCCTAGAAGAGGCATCTGCTGCATCATAACTACATTTGATAGAATGGTGAACCACTGGACAGGAAGTCCCTAGCAAGGAAAGTGCAGACATTTTACCCTCAGAAATAAGCTGACAGGCCCTAGAAAGAGGAGCCAATGCATACCAAGATATATGGGTCTGATAATAATACCCCTAAAACCTAGAGCAGCAGAAGTGTAAACCTTCTTACCCAGCTTTCTCATGGTTCTGCTGCCATGTCAAAAGGCAGTAACTTGGGAGAAGGAAGCAATTGAGATGGCTTATCAGAGGCTACAGACATTACAGAGACGTCAGAAGCAGGACATTTGTACAAAAAGTTACAATCCTCAGGCACCCTATAAAACATGTCAGGCTTCTTGGGAGCAGTGGACAAAGAATCAGGCACTTTAGAGGCATTATAAAAAGCATCCAGTAAACCAGCCAAAATAAGCGAAATAGCCACAGGTTTAGGAGATTCCATCTGCAGTAACTCATAGTACCTGTTATAGATATCAGAGACCTGAGCACAATTCCAGTTAGAATATTCTATCATCCTAGAGATTGTGTCTACAAAGAAAATTTCCCCAAAAGGAGTATCAGGAGTATTAGAGTCCTCCTCCTCCTCTGACCCATAGTCCAAAGGAGAAGAAATTTGAGAAGAATAAGCCAGGGATTCTTCATCAGAATCCAACTCTTCCTCAGAAGAACCCTGTTCTCTAGGCTTTTTAAGGGAAGTAGAGGACTGAAGAGGAGCAGAAACAGAAATCCTCTGTGAAGCCCTTAATGACATTAAAGCATTAAATAACTCCTGTGTAAAGGCCTGCCACTCACTTTGTGAATCCCTAGGAGCAGAAAAAATGTTTAGTTTTTTGCTTCTTTTTTAAGGGAACATCTGCTCTATAAAACTGAGAAGGCTCTGACCCAGGACAGCATTTGAGAACTGTAGTAGGGACTTCCTCCCTAAGAGGAATCTGTAGAATCACCTAAGCCCCTTGGAAACAATCAACAGTGGTTCCCCCTGAATGTTTGAAAAGGACTCCTGCAAAGCCTCATTGGACGTGCTGCCAGCCAGATCCTCACCAGCCTCCAACCCAGTCACAGCAGAGAAATCCAACAACAGAGCCAGGTGAGCCTCCAGGTTTGTAATGACCTCGAGAGAAATACTTGGCAGAGGCTGGACAGTGGAAGATTCTGGTTTTACCTTTTTCACCTTCTTCTTCCTTAATGGCTGACCCTCTGGGCAGGAAGTTCCTTCTATTGTATTTTTAGTGAGAAACTAATATGCTGGTTCTCAAGATACAAGGAACGGGAAAAAAGCCTACTATGAAGAGTTTTTGAGATGAATGCCTGAAAAATTGAAAAACACGTACGGTTGTGAGAAGCTTCCAGGCAAAAAAGACACTTATCGTGGCAGTCTTTATGGGGAATCTATCTCTTGCACTGGCATTTACCCTTCCTGGATGACATTAACCCCTAACAGCATAAAAAAGCCAAAAAAAAAAAACTCAACAGGGTACTTATCTGCAATGGCACACTTCAGCAAACAGGCATAGGCTTACACTGAAGAACAAAAATGCATTCAAAACTGGCAGAAAATGGATATAGGCAAACAGACCAATGGTTAGAAGAGGTGTTCGGATGGGCAGCAAAGAAGTTCTGAGTATGGTAAGCCTGAACATCACCTTTATGCCCTATGCTATCCGAGGAGCATTTGGGTGACATTCAGTGTAACTTAAAGCAACAGTAGGCTTTGGTAGACTGGCCAGATGTCGGGCTTCTATGGCAGACAATCCCATATGTTAAGAATAGTGCAGCGGTGAATGTAAGGACATGGGTCTACTTCATTTCACCTAACTTCCAATTCACTGACTTTCATTTCACTGACCCCAATTCACTGAAATTTCATTTGACTGACACTTCATTTCACTGACAGTTCATTTGACTGACAAGTATTATTAGCAAGAAAATGGAATATGCCCCCTTCCCCACTGTAGTGCGACCCTGGAGTTAGAATATATAGTTGGGGGTGTGTGGGGGGCACAGCCCCCCACATCGGGGGGGGTGCAGCCCCCCACTTCATTTCATATGATATTGTTAAGTTTTGATATAATATTGCTTAGTAAAAGAAAAGTAAGTGGGGGGCTTTGCCCCCCACACCCCCCGTTGTGGGGGGCTGTGCCCCCCACACACCCCCAACTATATATTCTAACTCCAGGGTCGCACTACAGTGGGGAAGGGGGCATATTCCATTTTCTTGCTAATAATACTTGTCAGTCAAATGAACTATCAGTGAAATGAAGTGTCAGTGAAATGAAATTTCAGTCATTTGGTCTCAGTCAAATGGGAGTCAGTGAATTGGAAGTTAGGTGAAATGAAGTAGACCCAAGGACATATAACTTTATGCTGGAATGAAAGCTGATAAGTGAAAATGTTGACATTTGACTTTAACATTCTGATGAAGAAGTTTGTTTGCCATCAGCATTTTGTGAAAATACTTTCCTTTTAGCACCTGAAAGAGTGTGGTTCATATTTCACTTTCTTTTGGTTGTTTCACTCCACTTGTTGGATTATACCTACATACTCTTAGTTTTGTTAGATAGGCCGCAGTGGTGCAGCGGTAGCATTGTTGCCTCACAGCAAGAGGTTCTCCCGTTCGATTCTCGGCTGGAGTGCCTTCTGTGTGGAGTCTGCATGTCCTCCCCATGGTTGAGTGGTGTTCAAAAGACATGCGTGAATGGGTGTGCCTTCATTGAGGGTTGGGCGTTGAGCTGGCACCTCAGCACCGTAAAACTCTACTGCCAATCATTAGTGGACTGGAGTTCTGCTGTGGCGACCTCTAACCAGGAAAAGACAAACAACAACAACAACAACTCTTAGTTTTGTTAGATATTTTAACAGCTCATTTCATGATTGGCTAAATGTATTTATTAGTTTGAATTCTAAGGGTCTAATAGATCTGGCGAGTGAAGCACACAGACAATCATGATGACACCTCCATCCAATCAGTCATGAAGTGACAAAGCCTTACTCGTACTTAAAATGCTCTGCAGCTTTTATCCCATTAAATCATCTGCATTTAAGAATTACTGTCAAAATAACTTCTTTTAACACATACTGTAACAGATAGTCCAGGATGCAGCTCTGTAAATAAAATTCAGTTTAAACACTTCAGATTTTAATATGGCTTTATTTAAATAATGTTAAGTTTCACATTTGATAAATTCTGTGATTATTTTATCTGCACTTCTGGATTCAATTCAGTTTATGCTCATCATATATAGAAAATATCTTGTATTAAAGAAAAAGCAATGTAAAATTACTTTTCATAGTCAGTAATGTGCAACCCACAATCACTCATCTAAAAGCCTGTTCCCACCTAGAAAGTGTATTTTTAAAATGGTAGCATGTAAAGGAGTCTTACTTTTTTCTTTGCTTGACCCCCAGGATAATCAGTGTGATGATGCCAATCACAACGATGCCCATGACAACGCCAAATAAGACCAGCCATACTGGAACCGGTGGTTCAACGGGCGGTGCTAATGTTACTGGAATTCCAACAAACTCCAATGTGTTGTCATCCAACAGGAAAGCATTGTTTATTCTTCCTCTGTGCTTCCTTTCAGGAAATAGAGCACAATACAAATTTAAAATATAAGCAAACTCAGTATAACACTTTCATTCTTTGTAAATTTTAAAAACAAAATGGATTTCTTTCATTCAACTAGCTCCTCCCCATTTTTGGACTGACAAGATCTGCCGAATCAATGAAAAAAATAATTCTTGTCTGAGAAGGATTTTAAATTATTAGTTGACGAGAACTGTAGATGTCACTAGACCATAGGATTGGCATGCCCATGAAAAAGATAGCAAATACAGTTTATATGTTAATGTATTATACAGAAATTAAACATATATTAAACCAAATTAATACACTGCATTGAATTACGAATAATACATACAGATATTGTTTCTTTTTTCTAAGTTTTACACTTTCCATTTTTCACACATTTGAAAAACATGATAAGCTACATTTGAAAAAAGAAAGCATATGGAAAAATCACATGGCCCCTGGTAAAGGCAGCTGGGGTTCATTTCTGAGATAGCACCCTAGAAATCATAAATTCTCCTGTGAAAAACAATGTATTATTGTCAAAAGATTTTTAATACTCTTAACATATACTGGAAGAATCACGCAGCAAAAAAGGTAGGCCAAAAAAGAGTTTATTTAACATGCATGGAGATCTGCCACAAAAAGTTCTTGGTTGCCAGCAGTCTAATTTCTACACACTTTACATGGGTTTATATACCCTCTTTCGTGCATACTCAGCAACTGGTTACTAGACAAGGAATTTCAGTCAAGGCTATAAATTCACTCAGTGGAGCCTTAGATGGTAAAAAAGTCAGACACAAGATAAGTTGGTGCCTACATCAAGGTAACATCTATGCACTCCTCCTTGGTCAGAGGTCAGTCCCAAGATAGGCCTGTGCCTGGACCAAAGTAGCATCTGTGCATTCCTTTCTGGTCAGCAAATTCCTTACAAGAAAAACAACTCATTTTAGCTTATTTCTTTGCACGCAATGCAGTTTCACATTTTAACCCTTCCTATACAGGATACAAAGATGTTGAACACAAAAGATTCTTACTACATTTCCCTCACAACACTTTGTATCCCCAGTAATACATTTTATTCATACAGGTTTTAACACAATTCATTTTCTGTATATTCAGAATAATAAGCTTTAGTTGCATTGGCAGACAATACACTTGATATTATCATTCGGATGCAAGGAATGCAACAACAACCCAACAGTAGGAATATAATGGCACCAACACATACAGCAATTAAGACATTCATAAATACTGTTCCCCAATTTCCAAACCAATTCTGGAAAAAGTCAGTCAATGGATTCTGTCCTGGTTTTGTAAGTTCAGAAACTTGTTGTAGGATCTCCAGATGACTGTTAATGTCATATCAGTTGTCTGTAATGAACGGACAACACTTGCAACTACCTTCTTTCGCCGCTAGGGTGAGTTCGAGCCATACGATTCTGCAACACTACAGTCCTTATTGCAGTTAACTCATCCGTCACCAATCCTAGCACAGAAAAGTTGCATTGCTCAGAGTTTCTAACAGTTTTGACAGTTTTCTGAGCTCCCAAATAGATTTTACTGTCCCATAAGCTGGAAGAATACCAGCCCAAGAAATGACATCATCGCCCAAGTCCATGTGTGACAGTCCCTTGCTGCTACTGTGGGCCAAATCGTGATGATAGATCCAGGATGCATCAATGTTACCTACGGGATTAACAGGTTTATTCACAGCACGTACATTTCGTATTTTACCTTGGGGAAGGGTAAATGAATGTCTTATGGCTGGTGCCAAATAACCCAAAAAACAACTGCCTGACCAATTCCTTGGTAACCATTTGTATGCTTTTTTACCACAGATAAAATAACAATCATTCACTTTGAGGGTGATATTTACTGGAATAGAATGATTTCCTTTGTCTTGTATCTCTTTAAACAAAAGATCATATACAGATAACATTTTTTCAAAAAAGCTTGTGACATTAATAAGCCCTGTACTATTAATAAGCACTCTTATAGGCTTGAAACTCGTTGCACAGTGCCCATCTATTGTACAGTTATGAATTATGGTTACATTACATTGACTCCAGTAGTGCTATTTTGTCCTTTAAGGTTACGTTTGAAGTTTCAAACAGTAAATTAGTCCATGTATCATTTGCCCCCAAAGGGACTGTACCTAACATCAGGCCACCATATACAGTAGGGATAGCTGTGCATATCCAACAATTTGAAACATTAAAAGACAAAGCATATGCATATTTAATAGCTTGGTACGTATTAAAGGGTGGATGCCAAGCTGTATTTTCATCTCTCTTCACTTGGCTAGTTTCGTTTGAAAATAAAAACGGCCAAAACAGAAAAGTAACAATCACACTTATTAACAACAAAATTAGTTTGGAATGCTTTTGTGGGGAAAGACTAAATCCTTCCAGTATTTGCATTGCTACAATAGTCAGATATTCATACAAAACAAGATTACTACTAATCAGTGTTCCTCAGTTTTCTGGTTCCACTTTCAGGATCCTGTTGTTCTTCTGATCTGAAAAATAATAATTCGTTAGAGAAGTGTTAGTTTTGTCAGCATTTTCTCATGTAATCTGCTATCTCTTCACCCCTCACGTTCCGCAGGCAAAATATTTTGCCACTGTGGGACGTAATAAGGTCTCCGTGATAATAGTTCAAATGGTGTGACCCTTTTGAGGTGGGAGTGGTACACTTAGACAGGAGTGCCAGAGGTAAGCAGTTTATCCAAGACTGATGTGTCTTGGCCATGAGTTTACGTAACTTGCCTTTGAGAATGCCATTATGGCTTTCAACCAACCCTGCTGACTGTGGGTGGTAGGCTCAATGATATTTTAACTTGATCTGAAAAACGGCAGCCAGCTTTTGAATAACTCGGTTTACAAAATGTGTGCCATTATCAGAATAGACGCATGTAGGTAGCCCAAAATGAGAGATAATGTTATTTGTAAGAGCCTTGGCTACTGACAGTGCATCTGAGTGTGCTACCGGAAAAGCTTCTACCCATTTTGTAAAAGCATCAATAATGACTAACACAAATCGCTTCTGTTGAACAGGAGTTAGTTCAATAAAATCCATACAGATTGTGTAAACTGGATACGGAGGCAGCGGAAAAGCTGCTGGGGTGATCCGCACCCCACCACCATGGTATCGTGCACAAAGCAGGCACGATAAACAAAATCATTTAGCATACGCTATAAAGCCCTTGGTCCAGAAAATTTGCTGGATTATCTGAACCATAGCAGCAGGGCCCAGATGAGATGGGCCATGCGTCATTAATGAGGCATACCTAAAAAGATTTGTTGGCAAGACATACTTATCATTTGGACCTACAAAAACTCCCTGCTTTTGAATAGCCCCATATTTAACCCATCGCTGTTTTTCCTGAACTGTACTAAGTTCCTGCATTACTTGTAAAGTTTGTAGATCAAATTTATCTGTAGGGTGAAGTTCCTTTTGTGTGGTCTCGAGTGCAAAAGTAGAGGTTAAGGCTACACTTTTTGCAGTTTTGTCAGCTAGTGCATTTCCAAGTGATACTGGATCCTTGGCATTTGTGTGTGCTGCCTTACAGATGGCCAATCCCCGTGGCAGTTGGACAGCTTGTAAGAGGCTAAGAAATAAATCCTTGTGGGTTATTTCCTTTCCTGAGGCAGTAACCATTCCCTATTTTTCCATTGCTGTGCAAAGACATGGACCGTGGAAAAGCATACTGACTATCTGTGTAGATAGTAACTGCCTTATCCTTGGAAATGGTACATGCTCTGGTCAAAGCAATCAATTCAGCGCTTGTGCGGACAGATTCCTGGGGAGAGGTTTTGCCTCTAGTACCTTAGTCTCAGTTGTGACTGCATAACCCACTTGTGTAATACCTGCCTCATTCTTACGTGCTGACCCATCTACTAACAGGGTCCAATCTGAATTTGCCAAAGGCTGATCCTTAAGTTCTGGTCTTGGTAAGACATTAGAGTGTATTAAGTCTAAACATACGTGAGGGGCACCGTCATCAGCTGTAGGTAACAGCGTGGCTGGATTAAGAGTGGTGCATCGCTCAATGGTCATGTGTGGTTGTGATAGTAACGTTGTCATGCAGGACAAATGTCTGCTAGGAGAGAGAAAGGTAACTTTATCCTGTAGAAGTATTACCGCGACAGAGTGCGGTACTCATAAGGTGAGGTCATGAAACAAAACTAGGGTTGCAGATGCCTGCACGGCCAGTGCAGCTGCGACTACTGCTTGTACACAGTGTGGCAACGATCGTGCCACTGTGTCCAGTTTACTGGAATAAAAGCTAATGGTCTCAACTTATCCCCATAAATTTGCAACAGAACCGATGTCATAAAGCCCTGCTTACAATCTACTGTCTGAACAAAAGGTTTTGTATAATCAGGGAAGCTAAGTGTTGCAGATCCTGCTATCAGTTGCTTTACCCTAGTAAATGCCTGTATTGCCTTATCTGTCCATTGCAGCGTCATGTGCTGCCATGGGAAGTGCAAAAATAAGTTATGAAAGTGGACTCACTTCCTCTGCATAATTGGGAATCCAACTACGACAAAAGTCAGTTATTCCTAAAAATGACATCATTTTTTTTTTTTTGTACTGGGCATTGGTGCCTGTAAAATAGCTTCTTTTATACAGTTATTTAGTTGTCTAGCAGCATTTGAAATGGTATAGCCTAGATATCGTACTTCAGCTTTACAAAATTGTAATTTAGATTTGTTTACCTTATGTCCCTCTTTTGCCAAGAAATGCAATAACCGAGTAGTTTCAGACTCACAGACAGCCTCCGTGGGTGCGGCCAGTAAGATGTCGTCCACATATAGTAGTAGATGACAGCCATGCTCCGGTTGAAACTGTGCCAGGTTTGTTGACATTTCTTGTGAAAAGATTGTAGGGCTCTCACAATCTTGTGTATGTGTACCGCTTGCTCATAAACGTAAAAGCGAACCAAAACCTACTAGCTTCCTGTAGAGGGATGGAAAAAAATGCGTTACTGATATCAATGACAGAAAAATACTTATCTGTGGGAAGGATATCATTTAACAAAACAAATGGATCTGGGACCATAGGAGCCCTTGGTACTACAGCAGCATTCACAGCTTGCAGATCCTGCACCATTCTCCAGGTCCCATCCGGTTTCCTTACTGGGAACAAGGGTGTGTTACACGGTGAATCTGTGCATGGAATTAAAACCCCAGCTCGTAATAGAGCCGTGATCACTGGTAGAATGCCTTCTTCTGCCTTTTTACTTAACGGATACTGACGCTTGTGAGGTCTAAAATCGGATTTTGGCATTATTTTAACCTGTCCTGCTGTTCTTATTAGCCCAATGTCATGTTGCCCGCGGGACCATAAGGAGTCTGGCACTGATTTTAACTTTAATTCTTCCTGCGGGGTTAGGAGATATAGTCAGAATGGCCCTCCCCCGGGTGGCGTTAGCCTGTCTTCGCGGAGGTGCACTGTTGGTCTAGCCTGGGTGACCCAATTTAGTCTTTGTACCTGTACGCCTTTACATGCCAACTGTTCTGGCGTCATTTTAGCCCATTCAGTAACTTTCCTCCCCACCAGATACCATGCCATTTGTTCTTCCCTTGTTACAGAGACATGTGCAATAGAATTATTGCGAAAAAGTAACTGCATATCTTTTGTAAGACTGCATGTAACTGCAGAATTTCCTGCTTTATCCCAATATAGATTTTGTAACAAGATTTTTGTGACCTTGTGTTTAAAGAATTGCTCTTCATATTTGTCGTCTGGTCCTACATACTTTCTGTAGTACATTGTACAGTGTAGTTGTTTAGCTACCACTGGCGGTTGTGTGCCATATTTGCTTAAGGCCAAATTAGTTAGCTCATTTACTACATTTTGTGGTCCAATTTCGACAAGATCATTACTGTACCAGTAGTGTAAATCACCCTGCCCCACCTGCAACATAACATCTTGAATTTCTACTGCTTGGCTAAAATCCCTGATGCAGTCGGCACAGCTGCTATGCCAAACACGTGCATCAAATCTCTCCCTAATAAGTTTACAGGGCAAATTTTGGAAATAATGACTCGAAATCTGATAGTTTGGTTAGTTTCAGGGTCCGTGAACCATAAGGGTTTAGATAGTGGTTCTTTATAAATGCGGCCATTGGCTGCCTTTACTAATACATAGTCATCAGAAGTTACATCAGATGGCACTGCAGAGGTTTTTAGCAGGGTCCTGGAGGCCCCTGAATCACACAAAAATTGTACATCCTTCCCTTCCACTTGAAGTGTGATAATCGGTTGTGCCTCTAGCTGCATAGTTACAGCCAGCGCTGTTAAATTAACAACCTGTTATTCGCCTTTGTCTGAAAAATCAGTCACTTCATTCTCCCATCCTGCACATTCCCTTTTACCTTCTTTATTCACATTCTCAAAATCATTCTCATTTTGTATTACTGACTCTTGCCAGTCGACCTCAGCACCTGGGTCCGGTTCGTCCGTGCTGCCATTATATAGTCATGCTGAACTATGATTTGGAGCAGCAGTGGATTTCCCGGGATTCAGGCAATCTCTTGCGAAATGCCCCTTCTTACTGCATTTAAAACATTCCCCCCTCTTTTGTCTGCCTTCGTAATCTTCAAAATGTCCTACAGTCCTTCTCCCTCTGCCTCTACCCCGTCCCCTTCCTTTACCTCTGTTGGACGGAGCTTACATTAACATAAGTGTTTTATCCGCGCTCACCGTAAAGGTTTGAGCCTGTTTTCTTTTCTTTTTCTCAACATATTTTTCTGCATGTAAAGGGATATGAGTGTGTGGACAGGGTATGTACCTTAGCTTCTTTTTGTTTTTACTCTGATTTGTCTATACTATGGTTACGTAGCTCCAGAGTCTCCTCTGCTTGTTTTTTGTAAAACTATGGAGGGTATTTTTCCCTGCTTCCCTGCCTCCTGTAAGACTACGGAGGACACCTTTTCTTGATTTCCTGCTTCTTTCTTTTTGTTACTGGGGTGGATTAACCATGTCTTTTCTAACTTCGGGATACAAGGGTGGGGCTGTCGGTTTACGACAGACAATAGATGTTTCGTCATCTTCTTTGTGGACAAAAAATGCATCTTTTGCACTCGAGCCACCATCTCCCTTATTTGAAAATTGTTCCTTATATCTCTTATTAGCTTCTTCTAACCATTTCTGTGCTTGAGGAAATCCTACCTTTTTTTGTTTCTTAACCTTACCTCCTGTGTCCCTGCGCAGGTCTCTCACTAGATTTTGACATTCTGATTTATTCAAGGTACCACTAAACCCATAGTCTTTTTACATTTTTTCATATATTTTAAGTTTTTCGGATGTAATTTAAACATATATTCCTCATCCTCAGTCCTTTTATTTAAGCAGCCCTTACTAACACAACAACTGCTTCCTGTTCCCATTTTTCTTATTTAAAAGAAAAACTGTTTCCTTTTCCTGAGATCTCTACTGGTCTTTTGTAAAATTTTAAACAAAAGAAATTCCTTTATGACTAGTCCCTTAAAAAACTTTTACAAAAACAAAAAAGCTTACCTTACTGCGGATCTTCCGCCCTCGTTCACCGTCCACGGATCGAATCTAAGAGTGACTGGCCTCTACTTACGACTTCTTTGTCGGAGGTCTTTCCGTTCAAGGGAGCCCGAGATTCGTTCTCCCTTCCTGTACAGGTTTTTCAGTCCCTCTTATGCGATTCATCGTGAAGAGGTGGCCCCACGTTCTTGGGCCAGAAATGTCAAAAGATTTTTAATACTCTTAACATATACTGGAAGAATCACGCAGCAAAAAAGGTAGGCCAAAAAAGAGTTTATTTAACATGCATGGAGATCTGCCACAAAAAGTTCTTGGTTGCCAGCAGTCTAATTTCTACACACTTTACATGGGTTTATATACCCTCTTTCGTGCATACTCAGCAACTGGTTACTAGACAAGGAATTTCAGTCAAGGCTATAAATTCACTCAGTGGAGCCTTAGATGGTAAAAAAGTCAGACACAAGATAAGTTGGTGCCTACATCAAGGTAACATCTATGCACTCCTCCTTGGTCAGAGGTCAGTCCCAAGATAGGCCTGTGCCTGGACCAAAGTAGCATCTGTGCATTCCTTTCTGGTCAGCAAATTCCTTACAAGAAAAACAACTCATTTTAGCTTATTTCTTTGCACGCAATGCAGTTTCACATTTTAACCCTTCCTATACAGGATACAAAGATGTTGAACACAAAAGATTCTTACTACAATTATTAATACAAAGAGAGTGTATCTCAAATGAAATACCAGTCTTCTTCTTTCAGCTGCTCCCGTTAGGGGTCGCCACAGCAGATAATCTGTTTCCATTTCTTCCTGTCCTCTGCATCTTGCTCTGTCACACCAACCACCTGCATGTCCTCCCTCACCACATCCATAAACCTTATCTTAGGCCTTCCTCTTTTCCTGTTACCAGCTTCATCCTTAGCATCTTTTTCCAAATATACACTGCATCCCTCCTCAGCACATGTTCAAACCATCACAATCTTGCCTCTCTGGCTTTGTCCCCAAACCTTCCAAGCTGAGCTGACCCTCTAATATACTTATTCCTAATCCTGTCCACCCTTGTTACTCCCAGTGCAAATCTTAACGTCTTTAACTCTGCCACTTCCAGCTCTGACTCCTGCCTTTTTGTCAGTGCCACTGTCTCCAACCCATACAACATAGCTGGTCTCACTACCCTCTTGTAGAGTTTCCCTTTCACTCTTACTGGTATTTGTCTGTCACAAATCACTCCTGACACTCTTCTTCACCCACTCTATCCTGCCTGTACTCTATTCTTCACTTCTCTTCCACACTTAACCATTACTCTGAACTGTTGATCCCAAGTATGTAAACTCATCCACCTTCACCACCTCTACTCCCTGCATCCTCACCATTCCTCTATCCTCCCTCTCATTCACACACATATATTCTGTCTTAGCCCTGCTGACCTTCATTCCTCTGCTCTCTAGTGCATATCTCCACCTCTCCAGGGTCTCCTCCACCTGTTCCCTACTCTAACTACAGATCACTATGTCATCTGCAAACATCATAGTCCACGGGGACTCCTGTCTGATCTCTTCTGTCAACCTGTCCATCACCATTGCAAATAAGAAAGGGATCAGAGACGATCCTTGACGTAATCCCACCCCCACCTTAAACGTATCCGTCACCTCACTGCTGTCACACTACCCTCGTACATATCCTGCACCACTCTTACATACTTTTCTGACACTCCCAACTTCCTCATACAATACCACAACTCCTCTCTAGGCACCCTGTCATATGCTTTCTCTAAGTCCCCGAAGACACAATACAACTCCTTCTCACCTTCTCTGTACTTCTTCATCAACACTCTCAGAGCAAACATTGCATCTGTATTGCTCTTTCCTGGCATGAAACCATACTGCTGATCACTAATCATCACCTCCCTTCTTAACCTAGCTCCCACTACTCTTTCCCATAACTTCATGCTGTGACTGATCAATTTAATCCCTCTGTAGTTACTACAACTCTGCACATCACCCTTATTCTTAAAAATCTGTACCAAAACACTTTTTCTCCATTCCTCAGGCATCCTTTCACTTTCTGAGATTTCATTAAACAATCTAGTTAAAAACTCCACCGCCATTTCACCTAAACACCTCCATGCTTCCACAGGTATGTCATCTGGACCAACAGCCTTTCCATTCTTCATCCTCTTCATAGCTATCCTTACTTCCTCCTTGCTAATCCACTGCACTTCATGATTCACTATCCGCACATCATCCAACCTTCTCTCCCTCTCATTCTCATCATTCATCAGCCCCTCAAAGTATTCTTTCCATCTGTGCAACACACTCTCCTCGCTTGTGAGTACGTTTCCCTCATTATCCTTTATCACCCTTACCTGCTGCACATCTTTACTAGCTTGGTCCCTCTGTCTAGTCAATCGGTACAGGTCCTTTTCTCCCTCCTTAGTGTCCAACCTTTCATACAACTCTTCATACGCCTTATCCTTAGCCTTTGCCACCTCTCTTTGCCATGCACCTCATCTTCTTATATTTCTGTCTACTTTCTTCATCTCTCTGACAATCCCACTTCTTCTTCGCCAACCTCTTTCTCTGTATACTCTCCTGTGCTTCCTCATTCCACCACCAGGTCTCCTTGTCCTCCTTCCTCTTTCCAGATGTCACACCAAGCACCTTTCTAGCCATCTTCCTTACTAGCTCTGCTGTAGTTACCCAGCTATTCGGTAACTCTGCACTACCACCCAGTGCCTGTCTTAACTCTTTCCTGAATTCCACCTCACAGTTACCCTTTTTCAATTTCCACCATTTGATCCTTGGTGCTGCCCTCACACTCCTCCTCCTCTTCTTGAACACAAATGTCATCCTACAAACCACCATCCTATGCTGCCTAACTACACTTTCCCCTGCCACCAATTTACAGTCTCCAATCTCCTTCAAACTGGCCCTCCTGCATAGGATATAATCCACCTGTGTGCATCTCCCTCCACTCTTGTATGTCACTTTATGCTCCTCCCTCTTCTTAAAATACCTATTCACCACAGCCATGTCTATCCTTTTCGCAAAATTCACTACCATCTTACCTTCTGCATTCCTCTCCTTAACACCATACCTGCCCATTACTTCCTCATCCTCTCTGTTCCCTTCGCCAACATGCACATTGAAATATGCTCCAATCACCACTCTCTCACCCTTGGGTACAGTCATCACCGCTTCATCCAACTCACTCCAAAATGTTTCTTTCTCATCCATCGCACACCCAACTTGTGGAGCATATGCACAAACAACATTCATCATTACACCATCAATTCCCAGCTTCATAAACATCACTCTGTCTGACACTCTTTTCACCTCCAAAACACTCTTAGCATACTGTTCCTTCAGGATAACCCCTGTGCCATTTCTCCTCCCATTCACACCATGATAAAACAATTTGAACCTGCCTCCGATACACCGAGCCTTGCTCCCCTTCTATCTGGTCTCTTGCACACACAGTATACCAACCTTCCTTCTGTCCATCATATCAGCTAGCTCTCTTCCTATACCAGTCATACTGCCAACATTCAAAGTTCAGACCCTCACTACCACAGTCCTAGCCTTTACCTGCCTTCGGGCATGCCTTCCCCCTCTTCTCCTCCTTCGGCCAACAGTAGCCCAATTTCCCAGTACTTTTTTTTCATGGAAGAAAAAAATTAATTATTGAAATTTCAGCAACTGATACAAGATGAATAATACAGAAAACTGTAATTATATTATTAATTAATAGATGGTGTTTTGTTGCTGCTGTTTTTCATCCACCTTTGTAATGTTCGATATCTGAGTTCCTGCTTCTTTAATATTTCTGCAGTTATCTCATTTGTAATTGTAGCTTCTATTAACCAGAGCTGCTCTGTGTTTCGCCTCCTTTGCCAGAGGCCCAGAATGTGTTTCTGCTTGAATCTAAGCCATCCAAAGCTAAGAACAAGAATCTAAGTTTATTTAGAGTTTAAGCTGCACTTTTTCATCTTTATTTTACTGTTTTACTGCATTAATTTGTACCTTTTTTACAGTTTTTACTGTTTGTGCCTGTACATTATTCACACTTGTTTTGCACTGAAATATTGCTTAGTTAGCATAGACTAGATCCAGACTTGCTGAATCTAGCCTGTTTCTCATACACTTGAACTCAAATCCAGCCATCTTACATTAAGAAGGGCTCCCCTGAACCCTTGTGGTAAAAGAGCTGGATATAGCTTTGTCTGAGCTGAGGATTGCTGGAGGAAGGATCATTGTGTGATTTCCTATTGGCAGACTAGTTTAAAACTGTTTAATATCACCTTTATATAAGCCTCGTGTTCATGCATAGCTGTGCACTGCACAATGGGGACTAACAGTGCCTTGTACACACCCAAACACCTAGAAACACCTTTTTCCCTTGACTCCAGTCAGTGAAACCTCCCAGGCTTCCCTGCTACTCTACGGGCAATTGAGCTGTGCACTTCTGCACTGCAGGCAACTCAGCTGAATACTGAGTAGCATCATCCCACTTTTCATCCCTGATCATCTATAGAATTAAGCCCCCTTATAATTCCAGAGCAATAGCTGATCTAATTTGCCCTCTCACAAATTAGTACTTAGAATTACCTACTACCATGGACAGTCAGTTTCCCAAAATTTCTCCAGCCAGCCTGATTGATATGGGTATCCTGAGGCAATGTAGCAATTGCCTCATGTATACTGACAACCACCTTCTCCTAAACCAAACAAATACAGTATATGAGAGATGTAACTATAGCAGGAAACTTGAATCAGTCCTCACTTGTAACAATAAACAAAACATCAAACAGGTTATCAGCACACACACCTTTCCTCTTAAACAAGATGAAGTCAAGACACATAATAATAAGTCCAGGTTAGGCAGAGTCCCTCATTGACTCTCTACAAGAGGAATCTTGATGAGTGGATGGGAGATCGTAGGTTTACCACAGGTATCACTTCTGTGTCACTGTTAGACAGAGGCACAGTATACTAACCTCGAAAAAGGGCATAGCAAAATTAATTTAAAATGGGTAGCGAAAGCCAAACACACTCTGGCTAGGCTTATAAATGCCCTAGGGCAGATAGCCTAGTATGAACCTATGAACCTATAATACCACATGTTCAGAGGTACTCACCAAGAGCTTACCAAAAGACCAGAGACCTCCTAAGTGCAAGCAACCCATACAAACTGGTATATGAACTGAACCACGATTACACATAACAACACACATATGAATGTATCAGAAATTAAGACCCTAAGCAAAAATAACCTCAAAACCTAATGTCCTGGTCATAGGCAACTCAATAGTGAGACACACAGGTGTCTCCCTCACCAGGTTGGTCAAGGAGATGGTCACGGCCAGCTGTCTGTCAGGTGCCGGGATCCATCAAGTCATGAACGCACATATTTAAGTCACTCAGTAACAATTACTGTTATGACTCTGTCATAGCACATGTTAAAGTGAATGACTTGAAATGTACCTCTCTGGACTATATGAAGAGAGACATGACAGGACTCTTAGATTATGTGTCTCAGGCAGGTATGTCCCTAGCCTTAAGCAGCATTCTACCTTCACCTAGGATGATGCCACAATACAGACAAAAAATGATTGATTTCAAGAATTGGCTTAGCTTCTGGGGCTACTCCAAGGGGATCCAGTATCTGTCAGCTTGGGAAGACATGGTCGACAGACCACGATGCTTTGCCAGAGATAGCTTTCACCTTTCTCCTCAAGGCTTTCAGATACTGGCAAAGATGCTTGCCTCTCCCACAGTGCCTTGTGAAACAACAAAACGTCCAATGTAAAAAAAATCCACTGAAGACAAATTCAAGGTCATGCTGCTTAATGTTAGATGCCTAAACAGTAAACTGCACTCCCTGGAAGCACTCCTCACCTTGGAAGATGTTGACATCTGTGCAGTCATTGAGACTTAGTTCAAGTCCTCAGAAAACACTCCTGCCATACAAGGCTACAATGCCTTTCACATGTTCAGACCTCAGAACGAGTGTGAAAGAACCAAAAGTGGGGGTGTATCCATTTTCATTAATTCCAAGCACTCCTCAAGACAAGTGAAACAGTACAACTTTCTTGAGATACTCCAGGGCCAAATAACTATAGGTAAAATACCCTACCACATCACAGCTAGCTACAGGTCAACCACCATGAACCATAAGAAACACACCACCTACCTGGACTTGTTAGAGTTACTCAGTATACAGCCAAACACCTTGGTCATGGGAGACTTTAATGACCTGTCCATCAAGTGGGTGATATGAGCACAAACACAATCACTCTGAGGTTCCTAGACTTTGTTATTTCAAATGCCCTGGAGCAGTTAGTCTGCACCCCCACAACTGGCTCAAATATCCTAGATGTAGGACTCATCAACATTGGGGGGGGGGTCACTGCACTAATTCCACTGTGTTCTACTCCCTGATTAATTCAGAACATAAATCTGTCTCTTTTGAAGTAAAGATCAGACCTGACACCCCTACAGGAGCAAAAAAAATTGAAAAGCTTCTCCAAAGCAAACTATAGCCTTCAAAGTGATGGTATAAAAGATTTCAAAGCCCCTGCTAACACAGCCAACAATGACTCCTATGCAGAGAAGTACACAAACACCCTATATAGCCACTTAAACAAATGTATTTACTCAGCTGTACCTAACAGGACTAAAACCAGGTCCTCTCAAAAAACAAGTCACCGTGGACTGCAAGTATAAATAAGTTATATAACAAAAGAAAGAAACTGATATCTAAGAACAAGAGGGAACTTACTCGGGAAAGGACGGTTACCCTCTACAGGTTAAATAAGCAAATCAGAAACCTTGTAAAGTCCACTAAAGATAGTTATGAGACTAAATTAGCATCCCTAGCTAAACACAATCATAAGGCATTCTTTAGCTACATCTAAAATCTAAAAGGGAATGCCCAGATGTGTGCCGAACTTGTAGTGGACAGCACTAGTCACACTAAACCTGAAGAAATTGCCAACCTTTTAACTAACAGATTTGGTGATAACTTCATCCCCTTGTCCCCACCAGCCATACCCTATAGCATTCATGACACCAGTGGTCTACTGAGTAGACCAAAGAACAGCTCATACTAGTGCTCTCCAAGGCCAAACACAGGACCTCTATGGGACCGGATAACACCCAGGTTGCTTACTAAACAATCTAAAACAAGACCTAGTGGAACCACTTAGCAGTCTCTCTAACCACAGCCTGAGCATGGGTTTTGTCCTGGCGGAGTGGAAAACAGCAACAGTAATCCCCTTGCACAAAGGGGGTCCATCAACCAACCCTGGGTACTAAAGACGCATTAGCCTGACCAGCCTTATCTGCAAGGCCATGGATAGAATCATCATGGACCTTATCAACCAGGAAATAGGCAACTTTCAAACTCTTGAACCAACCCAGTTTGGTATTGCCAACCGTAGATGTTGCTTATTAAACTTGGTGGACTTCTTTAAGAATGTCACCAAAGCCCTGGATGAGGTGAAAGCAGTACATACCACCTAGCTTGATTTAGCCAAGCCATACAACACAATTCCCCACTCAGGGATCATTGAGAAACTCTCCCAGCTGGAGATTAACCCATACATCACTAAATGGGTAGCCAAATGGTTCACCGATAAAACACATACTTTTAAAGTCGGGGAGTCCACTTTCACCAGTAGATCAGTTACCAGTGGAGTACCACAAGGATCTGTACTGGGCTCTCTACTGTTTGGAATCTATTTCTCTGAAGTCCAGGCAAAATTAGATGGCCTGTGGCTTACCAAGTTTGCAGATGACTGTAAACTCTGTGCAATCACAAAGTGCCCCAATAATGTCAACATATTACAGAAGGGACTGACACAAACAAATGATTGGTGCTAAAGCCACAGACTAAAACTACATGCAAAAAAATGCCTCATTATCCCATTTGGTAAAGACGTAACCCCTGCTAATTATGATATAGATAGCACCCCTCTAAGCTCAAAACCAGTGGTGTGAGACTTGGGAACACAGGTTGCTAGCAATCTAAACTTCGATCACCATGTGTCCATAATGATAAGGAAAGCCTTCTACACTGCACATCTAATAAATAAGGGCATCACATCCATAACTCTGCTGTACTCAACCCTTATCAGACCACTAATTGAGTACAATGCTCCCTTCTGTATGTACCTTACCAGACACCTGCGGAAACTGGAGAGACCACAGAGGTTTCTAACTAAAAGAAACCAGGGCCTTCAAAACATGACATACATGGAAAGACTGAAAGCCCTGTCACTGTACTATGTATCATAAAGGCTGCTCAGAGGTGGCCTGTGCCTGGCCTACAGAGCAGTCTTGGACCCTGCCTTAATGGAAATGCTGCACATCTGCTAATCAAATGGGACAAGAGTCACCCACTCCAGGGATCTCAGCCTAGCCTGCAACATTAACAGAAAATGTGAGAGAGACAGATCCATCTCCCAAAAATTGCTGCTCCTCTGTAATAAGCTCCCACTTCACGTGAAGCAGAGCTTCTCAATGACCCTATTTAAGTAAAATCTTGACAACTGGACAGGTAGCTGTAAATTCATCCCCCAGGGGTGGCACCTATGTACTTCATGGACAGGGGCAGTCGGTGCTGATCATAGAATCAATCTGCTAACAACGACCACCTAACTATGGTCAATTAAGATACATGTTTTTTTTTACATGGCTAGGCTTCTAAAGGCCCTAGGCCATTAGCCTAGTAACCTCTTTTGAACCTATGAATCCATGACAAAAATGGTAACCAGCAGTTGGTTTGTTGCAAATGCTGTGCTTAGGCCAAGTCTTGGAAAAAGGTGAGTTTTTTGTTTGTGTACACCTTTACTACAACCTTTTTCTAACTTTGTGTGACCTTGAAGGATGTGGGAGCTAAACATCAACAAAGGAGGGGTATAAGGGGACTCCCACCCTATAAAAATGATGGTTTCATAGTGTAGAGCAATGCTTTCTGTGGCATTAATTTGAGATTGTGATTAAATGTGCTATTAGATTTTTTTGGTATGTGCTGATTATAGAAGCTATGATTAATCATTGTAAATCCAAGCATACTGCACATTGAATACATATACACTAAGTCCCCCAACTCTCTAGTACAGGCACTATCGATTCACAGGTAAGCTGCATTGCAGAAAATAGCATGCTGTATAGGCCCAGGCAGTAACTCTGATTTAAGCACTGCATGCTGTATCACAACGAAGATCAACAGACTTATTTGTCAATATATTCATTACTATAAGTAATACAGAGGAGGATAAATAATAATTAGTTACAT
>NC_056736.1:415376279-415523779 GCF_019279795.1 Protopterus annectens | reverse complement strand
ACATTTTAGCCTTGTTTTCAGCATTGTTTCTCTCTCCGTCTCTCTCTCTCTCTCTCTCTCTCTCTTTGGATCATTACCATTTGAACTAATGGAATCGGCATCAACCCCCTTTTTCCCCATTTTTTGCATGGGTTCAGGTTGTCACATCAACAGTGGCTATCATCTAAAGTCAATGTTCAAAAAGCCAGATGACTCACCCTGAACTATGACACTAAATTTATATGACTTAGATCAAAAACATGATTTGGAAAAAATCGTTTTTTTTAACTACAGTTGTGCAACCACACACACAGTTTGACAAAAGGGTCCCTAAAATGACTACCCTGAAAACTTCATAGCAAATATCCACATAGTTAAAAAGTTATTTCTGCACAACAATCAGTTATTTAAAGTGGAAACTGATAAAACACAGAAAACAAAACATTTTAAATATTAGTTTAAACAAATGCCCGCAACTACGCTAAAAGCATTTTAAGATCAAAACTTCAACATTCCATCTGTGGATCTCATTTTCCTAATCCATAACACACTGAATGGGTACAAATGCATGATGACATTTAAAAGTTACATTTCTAAGAAATTCACAATGGGTGCTCAGAGGAGTCTCTAAAATAACTGTCTCGAAAATGTCAAATAAAAATTCCAGACAGTTAAAAAATTATAACACTGCACAACAATCCTTCTATTTTCTGAAAACCTACTTTATCCTTTTATAGGGTCACTGGGATGCTAAAGTCTACCATGCAGCAAATGGGACACAAAGCATTGTCAAAGACAAAAGTATTAATCTAATTGTGATCTACATTCCCCCCGGGAATAACTCTGACACCCTTGAACACATCCTCAGCTGGCTATCAAATAACTATCCTCAAGAAACCATTATCCTAGGAGATGTCAATATAGACTGGAAGCAATGCTCCTCAGAAGTCAACCCTACCCACATCAACTTATAGGGATTCTGTCAGTTATTATCTTCCCCCACCAGAGTAGGTAATAATCAAAAAGAGAGTATCCTAGACTGGATCCTCATCAACAGTCATCCCCAAACATATACGGCCGGGTCCCTTCCAAACAATCTAAGCGACCATCTCATCACCTATATTATGAAAAAGAAGGTAATAAACTCCACCCTGCCTATGTATAGGCCAGTCAGAAATAAGAAGCATTTAGACCTCACTAAATTCCTGACGGAACTTAAGTCCTTTAACTGGGCATCCCTTAAGCATCTCCCCCTAGAGGAGGCAGTATATCTTTTTAATAGGACATTCCTAGCTATACTTGAGTCTCACGCCCCAATAAGATCAATCAGAATAAAAACAAATATTGCACCCTGGTTAACAAAAAACACCATATCACTAATCAAAAGTAGAAACAAAACCTGGAACACCTGGCGTTCAAGCAAATCAACCCCAGACCACATAAAATTTCAACAACTAAGAAATGAGACCAAAAAAGCAACATTATCTGATAAGAAAAATTACTATTGCCAACTCCAAAATAAACACCAAAACAACCCTCAAAAATTCTGGACTGGATTAAATAATCTTCTCCACCCAGGTAAATCCTCTACCCCTACCCCAAAAACACTAAGTGACAAAACCCCTGAAGACGTAGCAAATTCCTTTAACAATTTCTTTACTGATACTATACAATCCTTAGCTAACCAACTACCATCCACCAACTCCATTAAAACGGAAAACTTACAAAAGTCACAATCGACCTTTAAATTCCAACCTGTCCCTACTGCATATATATGTTCCTTACTGAAGAAACTAAAGCCAACTACTCTCTCTGCAGACCTTCTCCCAGCTGAATACTTACAAATAGCAGCAGATGTCATAGCCTATCTCAATACTAATCAATAGAACCATAGCAGAATCCACAATCCCATCTATATGGAAAGTATCCCATGTCATTCCTCTCCACAAAGGAGGCCTATCAACTGAACTATCAAATTATAGGCCCATAGCAATACTGTCACCTTTGGCCAAAATCATGGAGAAGTGTATACACAAACAACTCCTTCACTATCTTACCATGAACAAATTACTAACTGATACACAACATGGTTTTAGACCCCACCATAGTACAACCACTGCTCTTCTCGCTTTCACCGACACTATCAATCACTATTGAAAAGACAAAAAAAATCTTCAGCACTATTTCTTGACCTATCAAAGGCCTTCGATATGGTGAACCACCAGCTACTACATCATACACTAGAAAATCTCCAACTAGACAAACAAGCTCTAGATTGGTTTCGTGGCTATCTCTCTGATAGGAAACAAGCTGTACTCTGGCATTCTAAACTTTCCAACCTCCTACCTAATACCATAGGAGTACCCCAAGGATCTATACTGGGGCCTCTTCTGTTTACTATCTTCATAAATGACCTGTATAAAGCCATCCCTGAAGCAACCTGCATTCAATATGCAGATGACTCGACATTAGTCTGTGCTGATACTACTCCTGACAACCTATTATCCAAAACCCAATCATGTTTCAGGACGGTAGAGAACTGGCTATTAGGACGTAAATTGATCCTTAATCCAAACAAAACCAAATTACTACTCTTCCAACCTACTCAAAAGACCACACCTCTATCCTTTTCTATCCAATCCAAAAATGGGACTGTCATCTCTCCAGACTCCTATACCAAACTATTAGGAGTTTCCATAGATAACGGACTTAGATTTGATATCCATATTAATCAGACCATCAAAACCATTAATAAAAAACTTGGGTCTCTATACCAGATCAAATCTTTTCTAACTAGTGACCATGGCCCACTCACATCTTCTCTCTACCCTCCTGTATGCCTCCCCTATACTCACTAATCTCAAAACAGCGGAAATAAACAAACTAACACGCTGCTATAATCAAACAAAATATGCAACCCCACAAAAGGGCACAGCAAAATTGCAAAAACAAATGAAGGGCAACAACAGGAACACGAACAACAGGACCAGCAATAAAAAACCAGGAAACTTTAATCACCAATACATCCACACCTAAAAAGGCATCATCAGAGTCGGTTAGAACATCACAGTTAACATACATATATAGTGATTAAGACTAATTAATCAATGACATCACATTTTGAATGCACCAATGAGCCTAAGCACTACCCCAACTTACTTAAAAATACATAACCTATTTTAATGCAAAAATACATTAACAACCAATCAAACAGTGATTGAATCACAAACGTTCAGCAAAAAAAAAAAAAAAAAATTAATAATGAACCATGCGCTCTCATAACAATAACCCTACATATTAGAAAACGCTGCTATAATCAGATTGCTAGATTTGCAACGGGAATGCCCTATAGAACACACCACTGTGTTAACCTAAGAAACCTAGGCTGGTTAGAACTCACTAACCTTCTACAGCAGACCCAACTTATGGAAGCATTTAAAATCCTGAACCAACCTGACAAAACTCCAGCGCTGAATAACTTAATAAGACCCTATAATAATCTCAGTAGTTTCTCCAATAAGCTACTAGTTCAAACAGTCAAAGCAAACAATGTTTTAGCAATGCCATTGGCAAAATATGGAACTCCCTTCCTCCCAGCCTTTCCTGCACTTCCTAAGGTTAAATCAACATCTAAAGTTACATTGGCTCTGTCAATGCTCAAGTCCTGACTAATCCTATCTCAGACAAGTATAGATACTTCCCTAGATGCATCCCCTCTCTCTCCTCTTAACTGAAATGGTTAGTCTAGATGGAGAATCGGTATGCTAGAAGCAGTATTAATATTTTTGTATCCCTGATATTGTTTATGATCAACTTATTTTACTTTACTACATCTCCTTTGTAGCATTTTCTAGTATAGGAAACTAATTTGTTTTGTTTGTTCTTTAGTTCTATGTATTGTTTGTTCTTTATTTCAATGTACTATCTCAATGCATTATATTCGTTCACTGTGGAGCTTTTCTTGAAAATGGACATGTATCCAGTCGGACTTTCCCGGTCAACAAATGTAAAATAAAATAAATAAAATAAAATAAATTGAATCCTAATCTGAATAGGGACTGGTCAGTCACAAAATGTATACCTTCACTCATTCATGCACTATATGTATACCTATTGATAGCTTGGAGAATGTCAGTTCACCTACTACAGGCCTTTAGGAGGTGGAAGGAATCCAGTGCATCCAGAAAAATGCCAAAACAGAAAGAGAGAATACATTGCAGACTTCAAACTGAAGGAATCTCAACCATAACTTTCAGTCTTGAAATACTGAGAAGCAAAGATTCAAAATCAGGAACACACATTTAAATATTGATGTTATAAACTTAGAAAGCTGATAGAAATACAAGCTTTACATTAGTGACTTAATTCGCAGTGATTTGCCAGAAAATCACATATTTTATGAGGACCATGACAAAAATGTGAGGCAAAAATCTGAACAGTGCTAGTCACTGTGAAACCATATAGACTGCACTAAAATCAATTAGTTAAAATGGGTAACATACTTTTAAAACAATAGTTTCAATAAATGCTCATATCTCTGCCAAAACTTAAACTTTTGAGCTTAGATGTTCAACATACCTTCTGTTGACAACCAAAACCTTACTTGCAACACTTAATTTGTAGAACTTGGATCCAAGATGTTATTTACAAAAATGATTGTGAGATGACATTTGCAAACATAATTCTACAAAAGGTAACCACCAGTGAATTGTACAATGGCATACACCATTGAATTGTACAATGGCACTCACTCACCAGTGAATTTTACAATGGCATACACCAGTGAATTGTACAACAGCATACACCAGTGAATTGTACAATGGCAAACACCAGTGGATTGTACAATGGCACACACCATTGAAATATACAATGGCATTCACCAGTAAATTGTACAATGGCATACACCAGTGAACTAGACAATGGGACACACCAGTGAATTGTGCAATGGCATTCACCAGAGAGTCTTGAACAAGACTACCCTGAAAATTCCATAACAAATTCCAAAAACTTAAATGTTGTAATAGTGCACAACAATGAGTCAAAATGGGTGAAGCAATTATGTTACATTAAAATACAATACAAAACAAAAAAGCGTCTGACCTAAACTGCCAGACTAAACTTCATACTGAATAAAAAGAAGCAAATGCTTATTTTAAAAAGTGCAATTAGGCATGTGTGAACATTCATTGTCTAGCTATTACCACACAGCCATGAACTGTACATACATACGTACATACATCCCCCAGTGCCTTACTGAAAATGTCCATGAAGAAATAAATTATCATTTCCAGTGCAACCTTATGTTACAACATATTAGTTCTGTAATGTCATCTCGTGTAAGAACTGCATGCAGATGACAACTCAGCATTAGCTATATACAGCAGAAGCTTTATTTCTAATTAAAAAACAATGAATTACTTACTTTATAGCGTCAGTCATAATACTTTTTGAAATAGATGCATTGTTTTCAGGATTGAGAGCTACAAACCAGAATGACACTCTAGGTGTCACATTGCAGGTATGCACATGTTCGACCCTGTCAAGGTGGAAAGGATGGTGTTAATTCATTATTGGAATATTGAAATCTCTTTATGTCATTGCACATTCAAAGTTGTATGAACATATCTGACATATGTATAAAAGAGAGTTAAACAACATTGTATCAAGTGTACAAAAAACATATGAGGAATAAAACAGTGTGCCTAGTAGTCTGACAAGACTTGAATGACAGATGTACATTTCATAAACAAGAAGATTTTCATTCTGACACACACATTTATTCACGTTTGTTGCCAATAAACAAGTAGACTGTCACTGCTAGTGTACTTGATACTACATTTCTGAATCAGTGAATTCATTACAAGTGATTAAATGTATCATAATTTATACCTGTGACCAGAGCCAGATCATGGTCAAATGAGGCCCTAGGCAGGGTAATGCACCAGAGCCCCGCACCCCCACTGCTATTTCAACGTCCCATCTCTTGACTGTCTCTCTCCCGAATTACCATAAATACTGAAACACTGTTCATAGCTGTTAGTATGCATACTGTTATCTTCCTTATTTTTACAGTGATTACAGAGATTTGATTTAAAACCTTTATTTCAAATTGTATATCTCAAACAATGATAGCCATTAGCTAAACAAAACAAAACAGTTTCACAATGAAAAAGGGCTTAGCATAAGCAACAATAAACTACTTTTCCCTTGAAACGCACATTCATTGAAAAAGCATCTGGCCAGTGACAGATTATGCGAACATTTATATTGACCGACATCCCCTAAGCCCAACAACTATAGCTATATTATTGACTGCATCCTTCGCAGATGACTCACCATATTACTCATTTTTTTTGACACAGTCATATTTCAAATTTATTTCACACAAACACATAGCAGACAAAGTACTCCAACTTAATTCACACACAAATGCACACTAGTCCTGCAAAGTCAGAGTAAAGACCATTTAAAAATGACCAGATGATAAAAACGTAAGGTGCTTTCAGCCACAGAGAGCCCCCACCCCCACCAGCAGTTATAGCCACTTTGACTGTGTACACCCTTTATTGTTATGAAAAAACAAAATTACATGTACTATGTTGGTAAGTTTGGATGAAATACATAAAATTGTACAAAGATAACTAGGATCACACCATAAGATCCAGCCATGTTCAGTACTGTTTAAATGAGTATAATAAATTTTAACCACCTGATAATATATTCTATGCCCATAAATACAATCTTTGCAGAAGTATAAATCTTCTGAATAATTCCACATTAAAAAAAAACTATTACTAATGCTGAGGCTGCTGCTGGCAAACAACTCAGCATTTCAGTTTTATCTACAAATGCAGTGTCTGCTGCTATTGAAGACTAAAGTATGTATGTTACGTTTACAAATTGTGTTCCAATGATACTACCATAGCATTTCCTGAACTAGGTCAGCTGTACAATAGGCAATGGCTGGAAAACAATAACAAGTTCATAGTTAGTAAGCATGCAATCCTGGAAACCATTAAGGAGCCCAGCCCAAATTCCCAATTGCCCAATTGCCCCAAAGCACTATTGCATTAATTGACTTGCTCAGTGTCACATAGTTTGTAAAGGAAAATGGAGAAATTCAAACCCTACACCCTTGCCACAAGAAGCAGCTTATTAACAAGTTATAGCTTTAGTCCCCTGTGCTAACTATCAGAGTAACAGTTTTTGACTAAATGCTGAAATCATACTGCTCAACCTCTCAGTGCAAGAAATCTAGACAAAGACTGACAAAATGAGGGGATAAAGGCCCAAAAATAGGGACATATTTTAAATATTACTCTTATAAGCTTAGAAAGTTGCTAGAGTAACAGGATTTGAAGTCTGAAACTCCAATGTATGTCATTATTTAGTGACTTCAATCCTCAGATAATCACAGTAATTTGTCAGAAAAACACAGATTTTATAAGGAACAGACCAAAAATATCAGCCAAAAATCTGAGCATTCTGCAGAAATCTGTACAGTTGAGAGGTATGGCTGAAATGCTTTACAATCCAATTTGTAGAGAAGAGCGTATCACAACAATTATTACATGACTAATGCAGAAAATGAGACAGTTCTGATCATCACCATACAGACTATATGACCTGACAAATGTCAACCACTTTGCAGTTGTTGGAGGCTACAAAGCAGGTGTTACAAAAGCATATATTAATAAAATGCAACATGTTTAGAGGGTTGGTATAATGATTAAGATGTTAACCTCACACACACAAGGTACAGAGCTTGATTCTCACCTTTGGTCACTGTTTTGCTGAATGGTTCTATGGTGTAATGGCTAGTACTCTGGACTCTGAATCCAGCAATCTGAGTTCAAATCTCAATGGAATCTGTCTTTTAAACGTCCTAAGATCCTATACAGAGGTGCCTCACTAAAAGAATACAGGATGTAAATAATATGTCCTATTCAGACCCCCCCTCAAAGCCCTCTCCATGTTGACCCCCCCTCAAAGCCCTCTCCATGTACACAGTCTCCTACAGATGACTGATGGGCGATCTATGCCTAACCTATAAGGTATTATCCAGTCCAGTCCCAATGGATATGCTACATATTCACAAAACAAGCAGCATTAGAATTACCCAATCAAAAGTTATAAACTTCATCTGTCACATAAAACATGTTGGAGGGACAGGTATGTGGCTCACAGATTACCCCTTTTCTGTAATAGACTCCCACATTCATGTTAAACAGAGCTCTTCCCTAAGCCTTTTCAAATGCAGTTTGGACCAATGGATGCAGAATTGCAAATTCACCCCTGGCTTGCCGTCTGTGGCCTTTATGGACAAGGGCAGTTTGTAGATGCCCTAAGGCAGCACAGGTGTATACCAAAGCCATTCAAGTCTGTGGGCATTGATAATTGAAAAAATTGGTGTATGGATGGGTATACTTAAAAAGGCTCTGGGGACATTAGCCTAGTAACCTGCTATGATCCTACAAACGTGTTTAGACTACAAAAATGCAGCATGTTTAGACAATATTACATAATTGAGGCATATTAATAAATTCATTCTTAAGTGCAACGAATAAGGCAAAACAATTAGGACAATATAAATGCTGCAGCAGCCAAAAAGTTATGCAAACATCAAAAATATTACTGTATACAACATATTATTTTTTGGGGGGTTAACTAGGCAGTCACATAAAAGACAAATGAAGGCTGAGGGAATCAAACCAGGTACAACAGTAAGAATCTCTTTAAACAGCTCATTGCCAGTGCCTGCAAAAAACAAATGGAATAAAAACGTATTCATAGTTAAAATATTAACATTGAAGTAATAGATGTTATGCTGTCACATGCTTTCACAGATAAATATGAAATGCACGGTCAATGTTCAACAAAGCAAGGAAAGCGTGGATCACATCCAAAAAACATTGCTTATATGATTATACGTCTGCAAAACTTTCAAGTTGAACCAAAACACTGTCTGGTTAAATGACTTGCTCAAGAACAGGGCAGGTCATAAACATGAGGCAAACATCAGAGATATTTTGCAAAACTGGAGGCAGATAAGACCAGACTACTTTGAATCATTTGAAAAGTTAACAGAACAGTTGGTTTTACATCAAAATATATGCTATGATTGACAAAACTATGAAATTCTATGACTGTAATCTACAAGAAAGAAAGAAACTAGGGCAGCCTGGCAGGTGGTGTGGGGGATTAAGATTGCTTACCCCTATGCATAAGGTACAGGGTTTGACTTAACTAGAAAGTGCTCCTAATTGGGACATTTCACACATAAACACACACACACACACACACACACACACACACACACACACACACACACACACACACACACACACACACACACACACACACACACACACACACACACAAACACACACATACTACTGGACTGTGCATGGAACTTTGTGGCTGGCTGTCATAGATCGGTTGGCGTAGTGCAGTACTGCAATAACATCAACACCAGGCTTTGAAACTGTGCATAAAGTATGTTCTGGTCTATCCTGTTGCTGCTCTGCCCTTTCAAATCCCACAAGTCATGCTCTGCTTGTGTATGTGCATGCTGAGCAGGAAATTGGACCATTTAAAGAAGAAACATCTCTGCTGTTTAAAGGGGAATAGACATTTTTTAAATTGACTTTTTTAGAATAAAGTTGTATGGCCAGGCCCCCCAGGCAGCACCATGCCCTAGGCATCTGCCTAGATTGCTTTGTGCTTCATCTGGCCCTGCCTCTGATGTCAGACATTTGGAAACTGATGAGCTGTCTGCATGTAACAGAGGATGAATAGCTAACTACTATCTAATAAATGTTTCAAAAGAAGAGAATTAGCCTTGCAGGCTTGCAGAATGCATATGCAAGTGTAATTTATAATGTTGTTCATGTGTATGATTGGAATAACAATGTACTGCCTATCTACCTACCATCTATGAAGTGCCCTGAAATGTATTTGTTTCCAATTGACCTTGCATAGCAATTCAAAACAATGTGAAATTGTTTAATATATGTAAGATAAGTATATGCTACTCTTTTGGGTGTCTTCCCAACAGCAGAAATTAACATAATGGAGTCTTGATGCAGAATGCATTTCATTGTGCAATGCAGCATCACCAGAATCTAGACAGACAGGTACTTAAACACTATCATGTAGTAAATTAAGAGCTGGAAATATATCTTGATACATAAACCTAAGAAAAAAACTAAAATCATAACACAGGTACAAGTGTCATGAACAATTAGAGACTTTCTAATACATACAATCATGGAGCAAACTAACAGTATGGGCGTAGTGCAAAGTGCATCAAATATTGTTACACATGTAGTTACAAGGTACTTCTAAAAGTACTGTGTTAGCACTGGTAAAGATGTATATGACTATTAATGTGATGAAGCATGTATGCATAATTAATCAGAGAAGAATACCCATCTTACAGTATCTTGACTGCTTAAACACATTTGAAGCACTGGAAGGCTTCCTGCTTGTTGGAGTAATTAACAACAACTCCAGCTGATACCACTGGCATTACTGCCAAGTGTCCAGTGAACGTTCACTACAGTTCCTGGATCCTTAAAGCTGACTCACTACCAAAGATTAGTTATTGATAGATAAGGATAGTATTTATTATAGTGACTTCTAAACCCTGGAAGTCGTTTATATTTTCGGGGACCACACATAGAGATTATATAAAAGAACAACAGTATATGGCTCTCTCTTACTGATAAGTTAACTGATCCAAGTCTGTAGTCAACTACAAACCTAAAATATTATACCACATTAATACCAGAAGTATAAGTTATAAAAGAATTGAAAAGGAAAGACTTTAAGGTTAACATTTAAGACACATCAAACATAATTACTTTTATGTCAGAAAATATAGCTTTAACCCAAAAAGTGAGGGCTCTGCCTTGCAACAAGTTTGAAATCCAGGTGCCCAAGTAGGAATTAGTTCCAAGTTACCTTATGCCTTGCTTTACCCCTAAGTGTAGAATGCTATCAAACACCCTAGAAAAGTCCAGACAGACTACACCAAATGGGAAGCTACAGAGTTCAAGATGTCAAAGACATTGGAATAAAACTATTAATGAATAGAGACATAAGACCTATTATGAGAAACCTATGGTGATAAAAGTAAGAAATTGGAATCTGGTTTACAAGCAAGATGTTTAAAAATAATGCAGATGAAACATTTTCCTAGAACAATTACAAGATTTATTGGTATGTCATAGGTATTCAGAAATGTGTTTTCTGGTTATGGAAGGTTGTAACTATGGCCTCCTTCCAACCTGCTGGTACATATCAACTATGGCCCCCTTCCAGCATGCTGGTACATATACAGTGACCACAAAATCTTGAAACAAGCAACAAAACATAGGTGTTAAATATTCAGAAATTCTTCTTTAAAAAATAGTTCTGGAATTTGGTCCTTGCCCGTTTTGCACAAAGTTTTGAATTTAGTTAAAATCTCTGATGAGTGTGATGATGTGAGGTATTGCCAGCTTCGCTAGGAAAAATTGGGCAGTAGATGTGTAACATATGCCAGCACAGCTAAGTGAAATTTAACAAAGAATTATATGTTATTTCAAAATCAAATTGATTTGTACAGATGCTTGCAATGAAAATGAATTTGTAAAGTTAATTGTGTTAAAAATGGGCCAACAGTGGGTCCTGACTATATTGTAACTGAATTAAATATATATATATATATATATATATATATATATATATATATATATATATATATATATGTATATGTTAACAGCGGATACTGAAAGAGAAAAGGTTAAGCTCAGGACTTAACTCTACAGCTGTGCCAATAAGAAGCATTACTAAGGACCTGGGGAAAGACAGAGAGAGAAACTCAGTCCCCTGGCTGAGCATTTTCCCTGTGTGCTCTTAATGGAAATTGGGCTTGATGTAGAGAGCTGCATTTGGAAATACTGGATGTATCTATTTTTGCTCCAAGTCCCTCTCCAGTGCTAGTGGTGAGGATTCAGACTCCTTGATTACTGGCCGAGAGAGGGGATGTCACAATGAGTCACATTCAACTGTTGGGCACAACCCTTATAAATAACCATTGATAACTCAGGATGGCCCTCTGAAAATCTTGTCCTAGCTTACATGTGCCCTTTAAAATAACCTCTATGGCACACAAACTTGTGGGATACATTTGTGATGCTTGGCTAAGCATTTTAAAGGCCCCAGTGGTCCTAGTATACACCTATGAACCTATAAGTGAATACTTTATAACTGGTAGAAATTTTTTCATCAAATCATTACAGAGTCATCAGTGGTGATATTTTTCTTGTATATTTTTTCTGTTTTTCTGCTTCACCAGCTGTGTTTGGCTTGTGATTTTGAAGATCTATACATAATATGCATATACGTATCAGTAAGATGACAGGCTTATACAAAGTAGCCCAACAATTAACAATAGTCTTTGCTGACATATCATGAAACCAGTCCCAAGTGCTATGGTCACATCTGACAGGGTTCATAGTTTGCCTAGTAAAATTTCTTTTTTGTACAACAAATAGAGTTTTAATTTCTGTTAACTAACACCATCTCAATAATTCAGGTATGATCTGACACTCTTAAAAGAGATACTTTTTCTGTAGGGACTTCCATGGCTCTGGACTGTGTAAATATTGTGTCCAAACTGTGGGACCCCCCACCAAGCCTGATAACAGTTAATCTATACAGTATTCATAATAAAATAGCCTTAACTACATGACTGGATATATCAATGCACCCAGACATCTTTGCCATCAGAGAAACTTGTCTTAAACCAAACATTAATGACACAGAAATTCTTCCCTTAGGCTAGACAGATTGAAAAAGAAAGCTGGTGACATAGCTCTTCTTTACTCTAACTCCTACTCACATCACACAGTTCACTAAGCCAGTCCCTAACTTCCATAATGCTGAATTACTCATCACTTTCCTAAATATAAAAAGGAATAAGAACATATGTGTTATTGTACTCTATATACTCCCTGGCAGCAATGTACCCATACCAGAAGATATCCTCTTCTGGACAAACCGTGTAATGAAACCATGATCCTAGGTGATGTAAACATTGACTGGCAAACCCTATCCTCAGACTACCCTTCCTCCAGTATAAACCTGTTTGGTTTTACATGCCTCATAGCATCCCCAACTTAATATGATAAGAACCATGACAAAGGTGCACCTTCAACTGGATATTTGCATCTAAATCCAGTAAATATAATTCTGCTGGTACACTTTCTGATGCTGTAAGTAAACACCTCCCTGCCTACACCCAAAGAAAGCATATTCACCTGACAAAAAAAAAACATGAACAAAAATAACCTATAACCTCTCTAAATTCAACCCACCACCAGTCAATGATATATTGCTATTTATGAAATGGCCTCCATTAAAAATTGTACTCATAGTCTAAGTTGTCAACCATTTCAATAAAATATTCCTAAACATCATTAATAGTCTAAACCTACTTCGTAAAAAAAGAGTCAAAACAAATCATGCTCCTTGGCTTTCTAAACAAATCTTAAACCTCATGAAGGAGACAGACAAAGCCTGGAAGCAATGTCAGAAATATAAAACAGCTGAACAACTTCTAACCATCAGGCAGCTTCATAATTTAGTCAAAAAACAGGTAAACAAAAAAAAATACTGTGCTAACCTTCAAAGTAACCATAGGTACAGCCAAAATAAATGTTGGTCTTTTAACTCTCTGCTACATCCTAGTAGCAAAAAAGACCCAAATCCCTGTCCTAACAACTCACCCCAACAAACTGCAATATTAATACTTACTTTATAGACTGTATCTTCTCAACAACTAAAAGTCCAGCTCCGATATCCAACCTATCCTTTCAAATGACTCCAGTCTCTCCACGCACCTTCCCTCTCACTACCCATCCTAAACAATCTGCAACCATCCAAATTCCACTCAGCTCTTCCCCTAATTTATCCCATGCTACCTCTCCTTTGCTTTACCCTCAAACCAGTCCCAATTTCCTTCATAGAAAAAACTACTTCATAAACTTAAACTCTCTTCCCCTCCAAGTGACAACCTTCCTCCAAACTTTCTTAAGCTGGCTGGTGAAACCATAGCCTACCCACTCAGCATTCCCATTAACAGATCCATACTTAAATCCCATGTTCCCTCTATATGGAAATAAGCTCTTATCATTCTTCCTCACAAAGGCAGAAGTACAAGTTGCTGACTTTAGCCCCATAGCAATATTATCCACCTCTCAAAGCCATTAGAAGACTGCATATGCAGCCAGCTACTCCAACACATCCTTCTAAATCAACTGTAAACCTCAACTCAACATGGTTTCAGGCCTGGCCATAATACACATTCTGCCCTTCTATCCTTCATAGACACCATAAGCAGAGCAAGAGACACAGGCAAGTTTGCTTCTACATTATTCCTCAATCTAAGGCTTTCAATATGATCTCTCCTGCTTATCCAATAAACAGCAGTCAAAATGGCAAGGCTCCCTTTCCCCTTACCCACCCAATAGCACTGGAGTGCCACAAGGTTTCATCCTCCTTTTTAATATTTTATTTACTTGACATTTGTTTACTGGGAAAGTCTGACTGGGTACGAGCTCATTTTCAGTGGAGACCCAGGGAGAAAAGCTCCTCAGTACAATTTAAACAGAATTACAAATCAGCATTGGTTACAAAGACTAAGACAATCACACAGGAGGAAAATTTGTGGATGCAATGAAAGAAGAAAATAGGCAAATATAAAGCAAGCAATAAAGTCGAACATACATTATATAGAAGATAGAAGGGAGTACCTAATATGTATGTTACATAATAATGCATGAAAAATATATTAAAGAATAAATCTTCTTCTTCTTCTTCTTCTTCTTCTTCTTCTTCTTCTTCTTCTTCTTCTTCTTCTTTTGGATTTTCCCAGTTAGGGGTCACCACAGCAGATCCTCTGTCCGCTCATGATTGGCAGTGGAGTTTTACGGTGTCGAGTTGCCAGCCAGGTGCTCAAAGATTTGTATAGGAACAGAGAGAAGGAACATTAGAAGGTTAAGGAATTATAAAAAGGTTAGGCTAGAAAGTAGGTAATGCAGCAAGGGAAGCAGGATAATACCCTCCACACCACTTCCTGTCAAGCCTTTCTCATCCAAAACGTGGATGACTCTACACTTGAAGACTCCTCTTACAATCTGGCACATCAACAAACAGCTCAAGAATCTTTCACCTCAATTGCAGCTTGGCTCCGTATATCTCAACTGTCCCTGATTTTACAGAACATTCCTGATTTTGCCTCATAATTATGCCCTGTCCGTCATATAATTTTTAGATTTTTTAGTAAATCTCAGAGGAGTACTGTAAGCCAATAATACCAAACATTAGAGTTTAATGCTGCTTGTTGTTCCAGAAATGCATATTAATGCAAATCCTGTTCTATTAACTTTGTAACTGAATTAGAGAAGTATTAAAAATTGTCCCTGATTTTGGTGCTTTGTTCCCCTTTTTTTGTAATAGAGGAACAAAGGTTTTATCCAGAAGCCATACGTAAAGAAGTTGAAAGATATGGCTAGAATACTGAAACCCAGATCAACACAGAGATGGCACATCTTCGGAAGGATGACCTTTGTACCCCATTGACACAGTGTTGGAGAACCCCAATCTAACTAGGGAAAACATAGTGGCAAAAAACAAGTAGCCAGGTCACATTCCTCAGAACAGAAACCTTTATGGGTGCTCACACAATCCAGACTGCACAGATTCCCATACCCTTGGAAAAGGGCAGCTTGTCAGTTTGCTGCTCTATAAATATTACAGGGCAAGTACGTAGACTTCTTCTTAGAGATCTCAGCCCAGTATTAAGAAGAATGATTATCCAGGTCAGGCTTTATCCAGATCAAGCTTTTCCTCAGTAAGACTTGAACAACACCACTTGCCCACCCAATACTCCTGAGCTCATGGAGTTCAAGGTCAAATGAGGCTGCCATGACGTGAAAAGAAGCAGACCTACAATGTAACTAGGGACTTGGATGTCTAGACTTGTCAAAAGAGCCATTTGATAATCTTCCACAAACTCATCCATGCCAATAGCACTGCAATCTTGCAATTGTTAATGTATGGCAAGTCTGGGGAGAATAGACCAATTTCTAGCACCATACCAGCCCTAGGTCAGGAAGCTCTACCTCAAGATTGTTAACTAAGAAATGAGTAAGTGAGTGGTCAAATCAAGAGACTGGTTTCACTACCAAAAATCTATCTGTGCCTCCAAGACCAAGTGTGTGGCTGAATATTTGGATAGCACAGATAGCCATATGAGGAAATCCAAATACCTTCTTAATACAAAGGAATTGTTTTATTAAAGCCAGCATTTCCTTGCTCACTCTAATACTGAAGTTACCCAGACTCAACAGTAGAGCTGCTGGCTTTCATAAGAAAATTATTTTGTACTATAAAGGGTTTCAGTTTTTCTCAGAAGGAACATGCTCACACCACCTGTTTTGTGGTAGATGAAGAGGTACCTACAGTTTATTCTACAGTCATGGCACACTTAAAAATAGGAGATGGCAACTTTAGCATTCATCTGTTGCAGCTCAATGGTTGTGCACAGTGCAGTAAAGAAATGGCAGTCCCACCACCAGCCTGGAACAGTCCACAGCACTATATCATGAAGAAACCTGCAAGCATTCCTCAGTCTATAAAACCAAACTATTAGTCCAGCCAATACTCTGTAATAAAAGCCAGCTCTTCATCATGCCCCTGGCCAGATATAATGCCCAGCTTGCTGCACTTAGAACTGGAATTAGAATACAGTACTTTTACTGTTTTTTTTTCAGAGCAGCACATGCCTCTTACCTTTCCTGGAGGAAGTATAGGAGCAGTGAGCACATCATACCGAACTGAGATGGATCTGCCAGCGTGACGTTTTGTTCATGATGGATACCACTTACCACTAGTATGTGCCACGCATCTGACTTTGATCCCTCCATTATAGTTATGGGAACCTGCGTTATACATTCTCAAAGCATCTCAAAGCATTTAGCCCCCTACATTGATTTAGAATGGGGGAGGGAGGCTATGGGGAAAAAATTGATAGAAGGCTAGTGTCAAAGCACATTCTAATATATATTTTTAATCACATGGTATTGGTTGAATTGATTAATCTAATTAATAATCAATTAATTATTTTTTAGCACTGGTTTCAGTGGCAGACATTCATTCAGAAATGGGCACATATCAGAATATAGGTATAATGTCCACTAAAATTCTTTTGCTCTAAAACATTACATACATCTCTACCTCATGTTTTCATAAATAACTTCCAGCACCTGAAGCACATCACAAAATGCATTTAAATATAACACTGTCACTCCTTCCTTTTTATTTCATAAAGGCGTTCCTTCATTTTTTGTTTAAGTTTTGTGTTACTATTACCAATATAAAAAGATTCACATCTTCTACAGCTAACCAAATACATATTTTTTTTTGTGTTAGTCTTCATAATTATTAAGTGCAAGGATTTATTTGCAATTGGATGCCTAAATTTGTTTATTTGCTTTCTGGATATGTTTGCACAAAGTATGCCTATAGCAGGGGAAAGTATCTGTTCTGTCTGAAACTCTTTTAACACTTATCCTCTTGTTCTTGTAACACACAAGACTCTTAAGATTTTTTAATTGCATTGTCAAAAGCAACACGCACACACGCATTCAGAAATCCATGCAAGTGCTAGCATACACACACACATGCACACACACACACACACACAGGCACACACTCCTGCACACAAACAGCCAACTAGCTTCATTCACGCCCGTATAGAAATGTACAAATGCTTCCATGTACATTCACACATTAATACACCCCCACACCTAAGTCTTTGCTGAAGTACATTGGCAAGGGGGTATGACTGCTGGATTAGCAGATGTATCACATAGAATATCACTTGCAGCAACAAAAGTGTGACAGCAGATGGAGAACAAATAATTCAGGACTATATATGGGAGTGTAGAAGACGTGATGTACAGGGCTGGACTTCAAAAGGATTGGAGTTGTTTAGTGGAGGTTGTACATTATCCTGCAGTGCTTCCCTTATACTAAATTACAACCCTGCTCCAATGTGATCTCATACCTTGACAGTATACTCCTTAACCTACTACAGTGATGCAGAGGTTAGCTGTACCTGCTACATTAGGAGCAGGAAATGTGGCACAAAAACATTCCAATGAATTGCATTACATATGTATAACCTGAACATCAATGAATCCACCTCACTGCTGCCAAATCCTTGAGTATCAGCCTTTACCATAGCACTACTTACATGCTAGACATTTCTTTGCATGTATACATGCAAGACACATAAAAAACTGCAGTGCGTGCATTTTCAAGTCCAGTAATACAGGGTGGGTAGTCTATTGGAATGCTGTAACCAAGCATTGCCTGAATGTCTTCTTTACAGTATTTCTGGTCATCCCCCATCCCCGGAGATGATGACACACAAATAAAACTGACCATACATGCCTGCAGTCCCTGACAATCCCCAGGCTACACAGCCTGCAGTGCCACCTATACGGCATTACTGGTATTGCAGGCTATTGGCCATCAACCAAGTAATGCCTGCAGTGTTTCCTTAAAGGAGTACAACAGGTTTCTCTAATGTATTCCTCAACTTCACGGCCCTTTTCCTCCCTATTTACATTGTCCTCTGTAAAGCAACAACAATAAAGCATTTACAATTTTTATAATTCCCCTTACTTCTGTAACAGAAGCCTACCTTCTCATACTGTGATAGTTTCACTTACAAAATGATTCTCTCATGTTTGAATAAAGCTTGCTGGAGTCACCCAATTACTGACATCATCGAGGCCAGGCAGTGCAGGTACTTTTTTCTTTTGATTTATAATGCCTGCAGTATGCTGGGAAAGCCAATTCATTTGAAAGGGCCACACCATTACTTAGAGAAATGTGATTTAACAAAATGTGTTTTCAATGAACTTTCTTCAGTAATTTCTGACTTATTGAAAATGGAATTCAACCAAAAGACATATATTCACACACATACACATTTGTCTCTCTCTCTCTCTCTCTCTGTCTCTCTCTCTCTCTCTCTCTATATATATATATATATATATATATATATATATATATATATATATATATATAAAAACCAGTATGGATATAATATATATATATATATATATATATATATATATATATATATATATATATATATATCTGGGTCCCCTTCAGATGGTCGAACTTTTAAAAGCTTGACTTTCATATGGCCGAGACCATATGATCAAACTTTTAAAAGTTTGAATGGCCTGAATGGAGATCTCCAAAGAGCACGGAACGGGAAGGTTTCCCTTTACTACAATGCAGTGCGATCTCGGAGTTGGTATATTTAAATAGCAGGGGGTGCTAGCACTGCTTGTTTTTTTTTTTTTGTTCATTTATTTTATTTTCACATTTTCAAAAATAGATGGCATTAGAATGAATTTACACTTCCTTATCAAATATCCAAGAATCAAAATATTAAACTGTGACATTATTAAGGAAGGAAGGTAGCTCACTATCAAAAATAAATAAAGTCACCAAAAAAGATGTAATTAATTTCTGTCATGAATACTGAATAAGGTTATCAGACAGCCGGGATATTGTCTCTATTGTCCACAGTGAATTTAATCTATCACAAATGAAGTTGGTAAATGTGACACCAGAGGTAATGCCAGGCTAAGGTATCTGAGTGAAAATGTAAAGTGGCAAATGAAAAATGTGTAAAATGTACGCTCTGAAAGTGTAAGCCTTTATCTTTAGACAACACTAATTGGTCAATATTATTTAGATGGGATCGTCATACAACAGGTTTTTAAAGATAAGGTCTTGCTTATCATTATAAGTAAAATGGCTTCCACTGTGCTAATATTTACTACTAGGCAAAGATAACTAGAGGAATAATTTTGAAGAACATCTAGCATGAAGTAGGAGGTACTGATACCAATCCATAGTTCCAAAGCCTGGATTATTTTAGAGGATGTAGAAAACATCTAATGATACACATTCAAAAAGTGTCAGAAACAAAACAGGTTAATAAAGAATCACTCTCACAGTCAGATGTATGGAACAGTTGCATAAGGAATTACCTCCATTATTAGCATTTATCATATTGCAGACTATGATAAGGACAAGAGTGTGTCCCTCAATGAATGCTTGGAGGTTGCATTTCCAGACATTCCACAAGAAAACAGAAGTAAAAGTCACCTTTATTGTAACAATGAGCAACACAGAAACAGAAATAAGGCATAGGTAAAAACATATGCAATGTGCAATTAGCTGACTCAGTATGAAAAGCTGAACAAGGTCTTTGAGATTGTACCAAATAAAAAGATGTAATAATAATAATGCTATAAAATGCAAGAGCTATTTGACTTTGGAAAAGATCCACCCCCCCAAAAAAAAAAAATATAGCACCATGGTCGACATATCAACAACACTGTTGTAACACATTAGAGAGAAAAAATATGTGCTGTTGAAGAACACAACTGGTCATCTCTCCTATCCAGCTTTACATAGCTTAAGTCATTAAGTTTCCTGGATAGGAGTGACATCAGTTTAATTTATTACTGCTTGACCATTTAACAGCACAGTGAAGATTACCCAAGGATCAAAGCAACTACAAATATACATTATGCCTTTGCTTTCCTGGACTATGAAGGGGTCAACAGTATTGCATCATGCACCACAACGATAGTTTAATAAAACACAAGTATTAAACTAGCCAGCTAATAATCAAAGGTACTCCCGCATGACCAGTTATTCATTTCTGCACTATATCTTCATGTTGTTTACCTGTGTCTGACCACTGCGCTCATCCATTTTGCTGTTTTATTCTTGTAGTACATATTACAAACCACTGTCCCCTGTTCAGAGTTACAGACAATGCAAGACAGTTTATAAGTATTTTCATTTTGCACCTGATCTGTTCTAAAATGCTGTTAACTGGTATCTATTGAACACAGTCTTCAAAGTAAAGCAGTTTACACATGTATACAAAAAAATCAAAAAAATATGTAAAAGTATGTTCCTACTGAAGGCCACTAGGTTACAATAAACCCATGATTTTAAGTTCAGTGGTGAAATGTTATGAAGATTTTCTCTCTCATGTATCTTCTGCATGTACTACGTCTTGCTTGCATACATTGTCTACTGGGCTGCTTTTTTTAAGTTTTTTTTTTTTTTGAAATTTTTGCCAGACTACTTGCTGACCATCACACCCTCCCTCGGGCTATCAATCCATTCCTTCTCTTCTCAAGGTGAGAGATAACTAAGAAGACTTATCACTAAGTCAGTCATTAGAGGTGATTCAAAGTTATTTTCTTTTTCTACTTGACCCTTGTGACGACCGTGCCCTGGCCCAGCAATCAAGGAGTCTCAATCCTTTCCACTAACAAGAGGGAGGTCGTCTCCTAGAGGAGGAAAGGATAACTGATACACACAGTAAAGTACAATTTCCCTTAAGTGCACACAAAGATCACAGTCAGTCTGGGGCTGGCTGCTCCCTTGCTCACCAGGTCCCCAAAAAGACTCCCCACTGGCACAGCTATAGGGTCCAGGTCTCAGCCTAACTAGGCAAGCTAGGACCTCCACTACCCTCTCTGTCCAGCCAGCACTTTGTGTCCCTGCCCAATTAGCTGACACAACACACACACTTTGAAATAAGTATTTATACACTTCACAGACACTCCTGGGAAAGGCTGACACAGATTCTCCAGGTGTGCCCCTTTACCCAGACTATATGGTAGTAATTACTGCCACCACCCAGTTAATAATATCAGCTACTAAAAGGCCCTTAAAAGGGTGTCCAATTATTACTGTACAATATTAATATCCAATGGTAATGTGACTATACAGTCTAAGGCTTATTGGAAGGGCTTAGACAGTAAACTCTATAAATATATAATGTACTCTAAAGCATACTTCATCTCTACACAAACCAGCCACAGGTAGAAGGTTTTAAAAATATTTAATAATAAATAATTAAAATACAAGACAAATCTACTACACCACAGAGATATCTAAGAGTTCACAGATCACACAGAAACTTAAAATAATACAGTAGGACAGGTCTGGTTTCACAGTAAAATACCTAATTAATCTTTACTAGCTTTAACTATTCCTACAAGATATCACAGTGCTAAAAACTTACATGTGAGCATAAGCAAAGTGCTGATAAGTTAGATGTCCAGATCAAAATGCTTCAGGTCTCTTGTGAGAAATAGAATTTAAACATTACTAACAAACATGCCTCTAAGGCCCTCCCAACCCAAAATTACATCATTTTTGACACTTAGGTTTTCCCAGTATTCATATTTGCATCATCTTAACACCTGGTCTGAGTTCTCAGGCCACAAACTGCATTATTTAGCAATCTAAAACCTGCACAGAAACTTACAACGATACAAGACATTTCACATGTATATGCTAACAGAAACTAAAGCAATAAAAGCATCTTCCACATCTACATTCTAGTCATAAACTTTAGCCTTAAAACAATGGGCATGAAATCGTCATCCAGCCGCCGTCAGGCCGAATTCTAACATGAAAGGATGCAACATGCTTCACTGGGCCAGTAGAGTGCAATGTTGTCACATATTTTACAGTTCCACATTTCACAGTATTTTCTTACATTTAAAAACACAAGCCTGTATTTTACATTTATTCATACAGTTGATAGAATTATATATCAAATTCTATTCGACTAGGCTGGCAGCCTTCACCCATATCACCCTGATTGTCACATCTCTCCCCTCCCCCCAGGGAACTCATGCAAGTTTTTCAAGTACCCCTTGAGAAATGTCTCTTGAGAGTGTCAGGTCTCTCTGGGTGTACCTCACCCCATTCCCTGTCTTGAGAGCCCATCTGCATTGGAATTGCTACTCCCACCACGGTGCTGCACTGACATATCATATGCTTGCAACCCTAGACTCCATCTTAGCAACTTGGCATTTTGCTGACTGGCACTGTTTAACCATGTTAGAGGGTTGTGATCTGTCATCACAGTGAATTTTCTTCCATACAGATAAGGCTGAAGTTTTTGTACTGCCCACACTATGGCTAGACATTCCTTTTCTACCGCTGCATAGCATTCCTCCCTGGGTTGGAGCTTACGACTGAGATAAACTACTGGGTGCTCTTCTCCCTCTGAAGAAATCTGGCTAAGTACAGCCCCCACCCCATAGTTTGAAGCATCCACCTGCACAACAAATTCTTTCCTATAGCCTGGACTGGCTAACACAGGGGTCCTCCAAAAGCTTCCTTAAGCTTCTGAAATTCCTGCTCACATGGTGGGGTCCACACTACCTTATCTGGCCTGTTCTTCCTTGTCAGGTCTGTGAGGGGAGCAGCTATGGTACTATAATTGGTAACAAACTTTCTGTAGTACCCTGCTGTCCCTAAGAATGCCCTCACCTGATTTTTGTAACAGGTGCAGGCCATGCCTGAATACTTTCCACTTTGGCAGGTTCTGGCCTTATCTTACCACTCCCCACTCTATGTCCTAGGTAGGAGACCCCTGCCATTCCCTCCTGACATATGCTCAGCTTAATGGTCAATCCTGCCCTCTGTAGTCTGCCCAGCACCTCCCTGACATGCTGAAGGTGCTCTTGCCAGGAATGGCTGTAGATAGCAATATCATCCATGTAAGCAAGGGCAAACCCTCCTGCTAAGATATGATCTACTGGCCTCTGGAAAGTTGCTGGGGCATTTTTCATCCCAAAGGGTATCTTTGTGAACTCATAAAAGCCAAAAGGAGTCACAAAGGCTGACTTCTCTCTAGCACTGGGAGTCAAGGGCACCTGCCAGTAACCCTTGGTAAGAGCAATGGTTGTAAGATACTTAGCCCCACCCAGCTGCTCTAGGGCCTCATCTGACCTAGGCATGGGATAAGCATCCGATTCTGTGTGACTATTTAATTTCCTGTAATCCACACAGAACCTGTTGCTGCCATCCATCTTTGGCACCAATACTACTGGTGAGGACCAGGGACTGTTGGACTCTTGAATCACCCCTAGTTCCAACATCTCTGTACCTCTTCCCTCAGAGTCTGTTTGACTCTCTCAGGCACCCTATAAGGGGCCTGCCTGATAGGCCTTTGGGGTCCTGTATCTACCTGGTGCTGCACCAGGTGGGTGCTCCTTGGTTTCCCGGTAAACATGCCCCAAAAATCCTGCAACACTGCTCGGATTTCTCGAACCTGGGTAGGAGATAGCTGCTGGAACACTCCTACCCCTTCCACCGAGGTGTCAGCCCGAGCCTCACTGAGATCAGTCACCAGATCTCTCTCAGACTCCTCCTGCAATCCACTGCAAATGCTCATCACAAGGGCCTTCCTATCATGGTAAGGTTTCATCATGTTAACATGGTACATTTTGTGCCCCTGCCATCTGCCTAGCACTTCCACCATGTAGTTAACCTCACTTACCTTTCTTACCACCTTGTAGGGTCCCTCTCAAGCTGTCTGCAACTTGTTGTGTCTGACAGGAATGAGAACCATCATCTGCTGCCCTACAGCATACTCTCTAGCTTGAGCATTCCTGTCATACCACACCTTTTTCTGTTGTCGGGCTTCTGCCAGGTTCTCCTGGGTCAAGCCCATGAGTTCCCTGAGCCTTGTCCTGAGGTTCAGGACATATGCCACAACAGACTTCTTGTGAGACTCACACTCCCCTTCCCACTCATCTCAAATTAAATCTAGAGGACCGCTCACCCTATGCCCATACAGCAACTCAAAGGGTGAAAAACCTGTGGATTCCTGGGGAACCACTCTGTAAGCAAACAACAGATGGGGCAAATACTTGTCCCATTCCCTCTTAAACTGATCTGCAAATGCCCGTAGCATGGACTTGATTGTAGAGTTTAACCTCTCAACAAGACCATTAGTCTGGGGATGGTAGGGGGTGGTCTTCATGTGCTTCACCCCACAGGACTTCCATAGACAAGCCAGCAGGTCTGACATAAAATTGGCACATCTGTCAGACAGTATTTCCTTTGGGAAACCTACCCTGCTGAAAATCTCTAGCAAAGCATTTGCCACCTTCTCTGCCTCAATGGAGGACAAAGCCACTGCCTCAGGGTATCGTGTAGCATAATCTACAATCACTAGGATATACTTTTTCCCTGTGGAACTTGAGGTACTCAGAGGACTTACAATATCCATAGCTACCCTCTGAAATGGCTCCTCAGTCACAGGCAAAGGCACTAAAGGAGCTCTCTCCTTGTCTCCTGCCTTGCCTACCTTTTGGCACTGCTCACAGGTCCTGCAGTACCCTGTTACATCTCTGGAAATTCCAGGCCAATAAAAGTTTTGCATAATACACCTCTTTGTACATTTTATGGCCATATGACCTGCAAAGGGAATATCATGGGCTATGGCTAGAAGCTCCAGATGGTAAGCTCTAGGCACTACCAACTGCTGTATTCTCTCACCTTCTAGCCCTCTCTCAGAGGTCCACTCTCTGTACAGTAACTCTTTGTTCCAGTATACAGATTCCCCCTTCCCTAGAGAATCAGGTGCCTCCCTAGCTACCTGCCTCAGGCCTTCCTATGTAGGGTCTGACAGCTGAGCCTGTCTCAAGTCTCTCCTTGTAACCCTTCCCAGCTCCCCTTCCACAGGAAGTCTGGCATCCTCTGACAGCGGTGCCTCACTGTCAGCCTGGGTACTACTACTCACCTCTACCTTTGCAGTCACTCTGTCCAAGGGACCATCAGTACACACAAGCAGCTGTGGCTCACCTTCTGTCTCACTGCTACAGAGCAGCTCCCTCTCTGATGTAACCACCTCAGCAGTCCTGGCTGCAAGTGTGCAGTCTGTCTGGGTCTCCCCCAGGCTACCAGACTTACATACTTGTTTCCAAGCCTAACTACGTGTAACTGCACAAGCATAGGGTACTGCACTATCAAAATCATTCCCTATCAAGACATCTGCAGGTATATCCTCAAACACACCTACTTGCTGGCTTCCTTTTCCACAATCCCAGTCAAAATGAACCCTAGCCAAAGGTATTTGGAATGGGTTTCTTCTAAAGCCCTGACTGGAGTAGACTGCCCAGGCAAGTAGAGCTCCTCTGTAACCAGTGCAGGCTTTACAATGGTTATATCAGAGGCTGTGTCTCTCTTAGCAATGGCCTCTTTGCCATTCACTACAATAGGATATAACCTCTGGTGGTAGTTTGGTACCCTTGTTGTCCCAAGACAACCCACTGTTGGCATTTTGTCTTTCCCACTTATTGGCTCTCTCAGCTTTGGTTCCCCACCTTACCTCCATGGACATCTGTATGCCACATGGCCCCACTGGTTGCACTCAAAACATTTAACCCTAGCTCCTGGACATGTACCTGGACTAGTGGCTTCCCCTGCTATTGGAAGATTCTGTTGGGGCAGTCTGTTCTGCCCACCATTTGTTCCTTTAGTCCCATGAGCAGTACTGGGGGTCCCTTTCCTGTGCAGGGCTGCCCTGCTTGTTAGGTATAGGTCTCCCTTCTTCCCCAACTTCTCTGAAGTAGCACACTGTCTATCAGCTAACCAGATCCCCATGTCCTCAGGCAAAGTGCTAAGGGCTTGTTCCTTTACCAAAAGGTCTGCCAGCCCTTCAAAAGTGGTGACCTGACATCCACTCACCCAGCTCTGAAAATAAGTGCTCAGTTTAACATATTCACATACATTTTCATCTGCCTTGTGCCTATGCTCATGAAATGTTTTCCTATACATTTCAGGTGTTAGCTTAAAACATTCTAACAAATGACTTTTTACAGCAGTATAATCAAAACAATCAGTGTCATACATTTTTGCTAAAGTTACAGCTTTACCATGGAGTAAGGGGGTCAGGAACTGTACCCAGAGCCCTTGGTCAACTTCATACTGTTTACATACCTGCTCAAACATATGAATGAAGCTATCAAAATTATCCCCCTCTTTAAAATGTGGAAGACATTTACTGACCTTTTGTGCTTCTGGGTTCCGGTTACTCCCTACCCCATTACCTCCATGACTCTGGCAAAGAGTTAGCATTTCCCTCTCATGCTTTCTCTGCCGTTCCTGTTCTTCAGCTTCTACGCTACTCATTCTCTTGGCTGCTTCCAGTTCCATACACCTGGCCTCCAACTCAAGTCTCTTCAGCTCCAGATGGATTTTTAAGTCCACTGCAGAAAGGCTGAGCTGTCCATTCTCCGAGAATATTGTATCTCCACTGTCAGTCTGATTATCCTCCAGGCTGCTGTTTTCTGATGCAGCTGTAACCAAGGCTGCAATCAGGTCTGCCTTAGTCAGGTTTCCATGCACCAGCCCCCTAGCCTGGCACATCTCCGCCAGCTGGCTAGTTGTCAGCTTTCCATACTCTTCTGCTGACATGCTGCCTACTCACCCTGACCAACACAAAGCTAACAAAAGAAATAAACAATTGTGATCTGAACTCTTGGTATATACTGCATGGCTGTTTTACAGTACAAAACACTTTTAGAGATCATTGTACATAAGCTACAGGAATTCGCTCTACCCACACCACTACAAGCCAATTAGTATGTGAAGTAGATGTGATGACCGTGCCCTGGCCCAGCAATGAAGGAGCCTAAATCCTCACCACTAACACCAGGGAAGTTGTCTCCTAGAGGAGGAAAGGATAACTAATACACACAGTGAAGTACAATTTCCCTTAAGTGCACACAGAGATCACAGTCAGTCTGGGGCTGGCTGCTCCCTTGCTCACCAGGTCCCCAATAAGACTCCCCACTGGCGCAGCTATAGGGTTCAGGTCTCAGCCTAACTGGGCAAGCTAGGACCTCCAGTACCCTCTCTGTCCAAACAGTGCTTCGTGTCCCTGCCCAAGTAGCTTTCACAACACACACACACACACACACACACACACACTTGGAGATAAGTATTTATACACTTCACACACTCCCTGGAAAAGGCTGACACAGATTTGCCAGCTGTGCCCCTTTACCCAGACTATACGGTAGTAATTACTGCCACCACCCAGTTAATAATATCAGCTACTAAAAGGCCCTTAAAAGGGTGTCCACTTATTACTGTGCGATATTAATATACAACGGTAATGTGACTATACAGTCTAAGGCTTATTGGAAGGGCTTAGACAGTAAACTCTGTAAATATATAATGTACTCTAAAGCATACTTCATCTCTACACAAACCAGCTACAGGTAGAAGGTTTTAAAAATATTTAATAATAAATAATTAAAACACAAGACAAATCTACTACACCACAGAGATATCTAAGAGTTCACAGATTACACAGAAACCTAAAATAATGCAGTAGGACAGGTCTGGTTTCAAAGAAAAATACCTAATTAATCTTTACTAGCTTTAACTATTCCTACAATATATCACAGTGCTAAAAACTTACATGTGAGCATAAGCAGAGTGCTGATAAGTTAGATGTCCAGATCAAAATGCTTCAGGTCTCTTGTGAGAAATAGAATTTAAACATTACTAACAAACATGTCTCTAAGGCCCTCCCAAAATTACATCATTTTTGACACTGGTTTTCCCAGTATTCATATTGCATCATCTTAACACATGGTCTGAGTTCTCAGGCCACAAACTGCATTATTTAGCAATCTAACACCTGCACAGAAACTTACAACCATACAAGAAATTTCACATGTATATTCTAACAGAAACTAAAGCAATAAAAGCACCTTCCACATCTAAATTCTAGTCATACACTTTAGCCTTAAAACAATGGGCATGAAATCTTCATCCAGCAGCCTTCAGGCCGAATTCTAACATGAAAGGATACAACATGCTTCACTGGGCCAGTAGAGTGCAATGTTGTCACATATTTTGCAGTTCCACATTTCACAGTATTTTCTTACATTTAAAAACACAAGCCTGTATTTCACATTTATTCATACAGTTGATAGAATTATATATCAAATTCTATTCGATTAGGCTGGCAACCTTCGCCCATATCTCCCCAATCGTCACAACCCTAACAATAAGCAAATCGGGGGAGGTGCAGGATAGAGATATGCAGTGGGCCACTTGCAGAGGCTATCCCTTTTCTTCTGCAAGGGGTATTTCCTCAGAGCAGCACTATTCCTCCCAGTGGCATGAAGGGTGATCTCCCCAGTCTTCACCAGGAGATCGTTCCCCACTGTGTACCTCTGAGTGCACTCAAACCCCATCCTCCTTTTGGGAAAGGTGATCGGCCAATGCCCCTTCACACCTACCCCTCCCTGCCTCGCTGTATAAAGTGTAGGGGCCACTAAATAAACTCTGGCCACCTGGATCACAGTTAGGCCCTCGTACCTCATGACCATGCTAGTAGGCTGATACTTGCTGGTTGAGCTGGGAAAACACTTTTTTCCATATTGTCATAGCCACATTGTGGAATCTGATATTTCTGTTGGCAAAAAAGGAGGCATTAGTTACTCCCACTTTAAAAAAAGACTGGTTTACACCCTGATGAGCTGGACAGTTATAGATCCATCTCTAGCCTTCCCTTTGTGGGTAAGGTTTTAGAGAAGGTGGTTTATGTACAACTTAATTCATGCTTACAAATTTTAGTATTTATGATCCACTCCAGTTTAGCTTTCCTTTAAAATGCAGTACTGAGGCAGCCCTCAGCAATGTTTTCGACAGTCTAATTATGACAAGGTACCAGCATTACTGTTCTCTTCTGATCTTAATGGATCTCTCATCAGAATCTGACACAGTGGATCATGCTGTACTTTTGGACTGTTTACAACATTATTGTGCTATTATTGGTGTTGTAATAACTTGTTTTGCTTCTTACCTTTCTGGGATTTATTGACAGGGTAAAGTCTAGAGTTAACTCCTCTGCTTTCTGCTTAGTTACAGTATACCACAGGGTTCCATATTAGGGCCATTACTTTGCACTCTACACTTGCTTCCCTTAGGATATTTCATACAAAGAAGAGGTTTACAATATAGATAATTTTGACCAGGTTTCTATTTGTAACCATTTTGCTATATTTTCAAAACATGTATGCCAAGAAATTCACCCAGAGACCAACGCTTGAGAGGGGAATCTTGGCATCCATGTGAAAGACACATAATAGTAGGTTAGGATCAGAGACCTGATCATAATTCATTGTAGTGCACGGAGCTTTATATGCTTCATGCATGACTACTTACAGAAGAAAAAAACAACACAGTGTTTTGCTGGCTTTAAAGCAATAAAGCACTTAGTGAGTGCTGTCAAACAGACAGCAAGACATGTCTTATGTCAGGGAAAAGAAAATATCAGAAAAGATTATGACATAAACGGGCAGAAACAAAGCTGTTTTAAAGTCTAACGCTTCCATTTATTGACACATACTGGCAGGTCTTAGTGCCTAGTGCGAGACCTGATCTTAATAGTGCTTGGGGTAGCTTAACGACTATTAAAACCAGGTCTCGTGCTACAGAGGCTCTTAACTAGTTTGCCTTTTTGCACATACTAGAGTGTAATCATGGAGCTACAGGCACTGTATCATCGTTATGCTGATGACATGCAGTTTTAACTCTCCTTTTCTCGCGAATCTCTGGCTGCCATTAGCAATTTAGCTGCAGTCTTGGAATGCATCCATCATTAAATGGCTATGAATCTACTGAAGCATAGTACCTTGAAGAAAGTTGCCATGGGGATTTTTAGTCTAGTTTTGATCCCTAGTACTATCTACAGTGGTGACAAACTGGAACTTCTGCCAAAGTGAGAGATTTGGGTAATTCTTGACAGCAAACTAATTGTAAAACGCCAAATTTCAGCAGCTTTCAGATCATTCTGTTTTCATCCAGAACATCACTTTTACCAAGCACCTCGTTCAACATATAGCTCTTCCCACTGTGGTACATGCCTTGGTATCCTCTCAACTGAAGTACTGTAATAACTTCTACCAGGCCTTCCAGACTATACACTTGACTGTTCACAGCAAGAGCAAAAGCCTAAGGTCCTGCTACTCACTGATGTACTACTTCATCTCCATACTATGGTGGTGCCTTGTGAGCATCAGTGACTGCCTCACTGATGTATTACTTCATCTCCATACTATGGTGGTGCCTTGTGAGCTTCACTGACTGCCTCACTGATGTACTACTTCATCTCCATACTATGGTGGTGCCTTGTGAGCTTCACTGACTGCCTCACTGATGTACTACTTCATCTCCATACTATGGTGGTGCCTTGTGAGCGTCAGTGACTGCCTCACTGATGTATTACTTCATCTCCATACTATGGTGGTGCCTTGTGAGCTTCACTGACTGCCTCACTGATGTACTACTTCATCTCCATACTATGGTGGTGCCTTGTGAGCTTCACTGACTGCCTCACTGATGTACTACTTCATCTCCATACTATGGTGGTGCCTTGTGAGCTTCACTGACTGCCTCACTGATGTACTACTTCATCTCCATACTATGGTGGTGCCTTGTGAGCTTCACTGACTGCCTCACTGATGTACTACTTCATCTCCATACTATGATGGTGCCTTGTGAGCTTCACTGACTGCCTCACTGATGTACTACTTAATCTCCATACTATGGTGGAGCTTTGTGAGCTTCACTGACTGCCTGTTTATCAGTGGATTGTTTTTAGTGATGTTCTAGTATTGTCTAATATAACCCACCTGATTTTGATTCCCCCATCTACAAGAATTTATTTTATGGTATCAGCCGACCTATCCCTAGAACAGTCACACAGGGAATCCTGGCACTTCTAATGGTATTGTTCAAATCATCTGGCATTTGACGTTTGGTTCTTTGAATATCAAGATCTGGAGTGTCAGAACACACTATCTAGATCACTGATGGAGTCCTCCACCCTGAGTTGGCTCAAAAGCTGAATAAAAAGCTACTTATGTTTCATCTTATTTGTCATAGTGGCCCTTGCATTTTACAAAGTGAGTTAACAGTATCAGACAGATGTATAAATTCACTAGAGTACCAAGTTCACTGCAAAGATTAAATGGGTATAGTGCATTAGTGTGATAAGAACAAATGCTATCATACTGTAGAAAATATAGTTTAATTGTTTAAAGGGATGGAACGTGAGAAAGGGATGACTCTCAGAACTGCATGCAGTGTCAGTCTGGCACTAACAAAATTAATGTATACCACTAAAGATGTCAGAATTATCAAATGGCCCATCAGAGAAGACAGCATTGTTACTGTTGTCTCATAAACAGGTCTATGTACATTTTAGTCAAGTTGAATGAAAATATAGTAATTCCTACAAGAGATAAGATTTTCTTATGTCTTGGGTACCAGAGGTAGTAAAGTAATAATTGACCGCCATTCAGCAATTCCAAGTTTAAAGCTTTCAGTTAAAATCCTGAGACATAACATAGGAAGATTAATCCACTAGGGTCAAGGTAAATGGCAAGACAGAGAGGATGATGACCAATATCAGCAAGGCCTTTAGGATTTCCAGAATGAAAAGGATTCCCTGGAAACAGTAAATCTTCTGAACACTGAGAGACTAAAGTAGCACCACTCATCCCAGCCAACAAAAAACTCCATATAGCTTTGTGCTTAACCACCATTTCAGCAACAAGATCCCTTGTGCCTCAGAGAATGTTGAGAAGTCACTACATCAGGGCAAAGATATCAGATAGGTAGCAACAGGGGGAGAGGCTATGGAGATCTTTATTCCTGGGCTACTCCAAAGACAAGACTTGTTTCCCGACTTTCCTGTAACGAGTCTAGTCCAGGTACAGATTTGCTGTATCCAGGACTGTTGGTAAGCTTCTGAGCCCCCCAAGCCTTTCTGTGTTGGTGGGAAGCCTTCTAGCTTATCAGTGGGAGTGGTAAGAACTAGGTACCCTATCTACCACAAGAGGAGTGGTTTCTAGCTCAGAAATTGTAGTTTATTGGCTGTTTGGGCAGTTTTTTCATCTCTTTCAACTTTCTGGTTTAAAAGCCCACGTTTGCATTTGTTCCCCACCTTTCCTGTAACTAGTCTAGTCCAGGTACAGATGTGCTGTATCCAGGACTGTTCATAAGCATCTGAGACCCCCAAGTCTTTCTGTGTTGGATGGAAGCCTTCTAGCTTATCAGTGGAAGTGGACTGCGTAGCCTATCTACCACAAGAGGAGTATTTTTTAGCCCAGAAATTGTAGTTTATTGACCATTTGGGCAGTTTTTCCATCTCTTTCAACTCTCTTGTTTAAAAACCCACATCTGCACTTGTTTTCCACCTTTCCTGTAACTAATCTAGTCCAGATACAGATTTGCTGTATCCAGGACTGTTTGTAAGCTTCTGAGCAGTGCCAAAGTCTGTTCTTCAATTTTTCCCTTAGATCTGCTAGTTCTTTCCTCTCCTGCACATTTACTAGTTTGTTAGTTTAGCACTCTTTGTATCAATTATTGTAGTACACAAAAGTGCTACCAGCACTAAACGTTCTACAAGGAAACAGCTCCAGTACTTATTAATGCCCACCCCCTCCAGTCATGTCTAAAGGTCAGTTCCCTGTGCTTCCTCCTATTAACCTGGTGAACTTGAGCATCCTGAGGCAATGTAGCAACTACCTCATGTACAATGACAAACCTCTCCTCTTACCACCCAACACTCAGACTTGTGAGAGATGCACTTATATATCCAAATTGGAAGCCACGCACTCTCCAGCCAAGACCGGAATAGTTGGTCAAGAGGAGAAGGTCATCACTTGCACTACACCACATGGAACACATAGTCCTCCAGAACACACACATGCATTGCCTTCACATAAAAAAACAAACCAAACACTCTCAAAAAATATCTAACCAAACAGCAGAGACCTCCAAGGCAGAAACGCATTTGACCACCACAACATAACACTAATCACAAGACACATAACTCTCCTAAACAGTGTGCCACTCAACCAAAGCCGCTGAGACAAAACAGCATGCCCAACACACTAGTCATAGGTGACTCAATAATGAGGCACACTGATGTCCCACTCATTAGGTTGAATAAGGAGAAAGTAGCAGTCAGCTGCCTGTCAGGCACCAGGATCTACCACATAATGCATGCACTCAGGTCCCTCAACAACAGGTACAAATATGACTCTGTCATTGTACATGTGGGTGTGAATTACCTGAGATGTACCTCCCTGGACTACATGAAAAGAGACAAGGAGGAGCTCTTGGATTATGTAGCCCAGGCGGGTATGACTCTAGCCCTGAGCAGCATCCTACCATCACCCAGAATGATACCACAGTACAAGCAGAAAATGATTGATTTCAACAATTGGCTAAGTTTCTGATGTCATTCTAAGGGGATCCAGTATCTGTCTGCCTGGAATAACATGATTAACAGACCTTGATGCTTTGCCAGAGATGGCCTGCATCTGTTACCCCTGGGCTTCCGGATACTGGCCAAGGCTCTTGCCACCCCCTATAGTGCCTTTTTTAGGCAGTATTCCAAAGACAAAATTACCACTGTAACAGCTACCAACAAATGCAATTTGAGGGTCATGCTGCTCAACTCGAAGTCTAAATCTCAAAATGCACTTGCTCGAAGTACTCCTTAAAATGGAGAACATCGACATTTGTGCTGTAACAGAGACCTGGTTCAAGGCAGCAGAAAGCACCCCTGCACTACCAGGCTGCAACTCATTCCACACCTTTCGGCCCCAGAATTTGGACCGAAGCTCCTAAGGTGGTGGTGTTTCCATATTCATAAAGGATGCACACACCTCTAGACTGGTAGCCCAACATAATGCATCTGAGATACTTCAGGTGCAGCTAACACTGGGTAAGAGAGCGATTCAGGTTGTAGTCTGCTATAGGTTTCCAAAAATGTCCCAAGATTCAAACTCCACATTCCTAAGAACCCTGGAGAATATTAGCGTCCAACCTAACACTCTCATACTGGGCAACTTCAACTACCCCTCCATTAACTGGGAAAACTACTCATGTACCAATACACTTGCCCAACACTTTCTGGAATTCATTAATTCCAATGCCCTGGACCTGCTCGTTCTTACCCCCACTAGAGTTAGCAACATCCTTGACCTGGTCATTACTAACATGGGTGACCATTGCTCTACACCAGTAGTCAACTCCTCCCTGGTTAGATCCAATCACAAGCTAATCATCTTGGAAATCCACTTCCCTCCCAGACCCCCAACAAAGGTAATTACCATGAAAAACTTCTCCAAAGCTAACTTTGGGCTCCTAAAAACAGAGGTGGCTAACTTCACGGCACCCATGCAAATGGAGAATAGTTGCATGACCGCCAAATCATACACCAATGCACTGTACGAACACGTACACAAATGCATGGATCTCGCCATACCCAATAGAACTAAGATGCTCTCCTCAAAAAAAAGGAAGTCAATCTGGTGGTCCCCTCCCATAAACAAACTCTACAACAGAAGGAGGAAACTGATGCGGAATAAGGTCAAGTCCCAATACTGGAAAAACTCCCTTATCAGCCTCAACAAAAGGTTGAGATCCCTCATCAAATCCTCTAAAGTTAGGTATGAAAACAAAATTGCAGCAGATAGTAAAGACAACCACAAGGCCTTCTATAGTTATGTAAAGAATCTCCATGGAAATACCCAGATTTGCTCTGAGCTACTGCACAATGGTACCTCCTATACCGAGCCAACAGATACTGAAAATATACTGGCGGACAGATTCACTGCTAACTTTACCCCTCCCCCCTCAAAGGACCAATCACAATGTCAGTAGATTGCCAGGCACCAAGTATTACTGCTGCACAGGTTTAAAAGGCACTATCCAAGGCAAAGAATACAGCTTCTATGGGACCTGATAGTATCCCTGGCTGTGTTCTAAATGAACTACTGAGTGAACTGGCACCTCACCTGTGTGCCCAGTTCAATCACAGCCTCACCGCGGGCTTTGCCCCTACTGAATGGTGCACTACAGTCATCCCTCTCCACAAAGGAGGAGCGACTACAGACCCCGGGAGCTATCGTCCCATTAGCCTGATATGTCTGATAAGCAAAGCTATGGAATACATCAAACCTAATAAACAAGGATATAGGGAATCTCCAAACTCTGGATCCTACACAGTTTGGTTTTGTGAAGGGTAGCTCATGCCTGCTCAACTTAGTCGACTTCTTTGAGTCAGTCACCAGAGCTGTGGATGAAGGTAAGGTCATTCATACAGCCTACCTTAATCTGGCCAAGGCCTTTGATACTATTCCCCACTCAGGAATCATAGAAAAACTTACTAAGCTAGGCATCAACCCCTATATCACTAGGTGGGTTGCAAACTGGCTCACAGATAGAATCAACAGTGTGAAAGTAGCTGACTCCAAGTCAGACTGCTGACCAGCATTGAGTGGAGTCCCACAGGGTTCAGTCCTGGGTCCTCTCCTGTTTGGCATCTACTTCTCTGAAGTCCAGGCCAACATGAAGGGACTCTGGCTGACAAAGTTCGCAGATTATTGCAAGTTGGGAGCTATTATTAACTCCCCAAGTGTTGCTGACATCCTACAGAAAGGCCTCAGTGAGACCAATGACTGGTGTCAGAACCATGGCCTTAAGCTCAATGCCAAAAAATGTGTCTTCATCCCCTTTGGGAAAAACCCGGTTCCCTTGAGTTACCTAATTGATGGTAGTCCACTGAACACAGAAGGCATTATAAGACATCTGTGAACACAGGGTGACAGCAACCTCTCTTTTGACCACTACGTTGCCACTGTGGTCAGAAAGTCCTTCTATGTGCCACATCTCATTATTAAGGGTTTTGAATCCAGGAAGAAAGAGGTCATTGTCTCCCTCTACTCTTCCCTCATTAGGCCAGTCATCAAGTACAATGCCCCATTTGGTGTGTACCTCACTAGACACCTGCAACAACTGGAGGGGCCGCAAAAGTACCTCACAAAGAGGATCCTAGGCCTTAAACACTTGTCCTATATGGACAGACTGAAAAAACTCCAACTATTCTCTGTCTCATATCACTTACTTAGATGCGATCTCTGCTTAACTTACAAAGCCATGTCTGACCCAGCTCTGTTAAAAATGCTACATCTAAAGAAATCCCAATCCCTCCACACCACACGCTCCAGAAACCTCAACTCCATTACCACAATCAACAGAACATGTGAGAGGGACAGGTTCATAACCCAGAGACTGCTCATGCTATGGAATAGACTTCCTATACATGTCAAGCAGAGCACCTCACTGGCCCTCTTCAAGAGAAATCTTGATGAGTGGATGGGAAATAGTAAATTCACCCCCGGGGATCACTCCAGTGGCTCTACTCGACAGAGGCACTAGGAACTAAAGTCGGGTGGCACAATGCCAGGGTAATCCTATGGGCTAGGCTTGTAAAGGCCCCAGGGCCATTAGCCTGGTACACATCTATGAACCTACGAACCTAAGAAGTCTACGGAGAAGGAGGAGAAGACTACAAAGACCTTTTCCATCTGGGGTCCTGTGGATTCATCTCACTACAAGGACTTCATCAGATTCCTTGACCCAGGTCTGCAGTGTCTGAGCCTTTGATCAGAGCAGAGGCTTCCACATTACAGCTACCTGAGCTTGGGTTCCAATGAAGAACTGAGTGCTTGATTTTGATTGGCCAGTTTCTGTGAGGGCACTGGCTGCATTTTGATTTGCCAGCTTCTGCAGGGGCAAAGACTTATAGGCTTTAAATACCAGGAGGCTTGCTCAGTTGTGCAGCAGCATGAGCCAGTCTTCATCCCATTAAGTATCAAACAAAAGAGCCTAGTCTACAAAAGGTAAGGGACCTCTCATCTTTGCTCTATATGATAAATATTTCAGTGCCTTCTTTTTCACAACCTTATTGTACTTCTGTGAGTGATTTTTATACTGCCTTATTTCAAACAGGGACACTTATTAACTGCACTTCTTGTGAACACATTGATTAAAATAGCACTTCTGTCCTGCAGTTGTGTTGTTGGGTTTAAACAGCATTGCAGTTTTGTTCCATGTTGGTACTGTATTACTTGTTCACTTTTTGTATGCTGTCTGCTATAGATTAGGTGCATTAGTGCTGTTCTGTGCTCACTTCCACAGAGCCCAGCAATTCATGAAGACCTCACCTGATTTTTTGCACTTGTACGTGTTATTACTAGTGACTGATATAGTTTGACTGCATTGTCAAAGCATTTATTTAAATGTTTGCTAGAAAAATCACTCTTTTCATTGTCTGTTGGTTTCTTGAGTCTATTTGGTTTTAAATCACCTTGCAGAAGGGCAAACTAACCAGGGACTTAGTTGCCTGGTGTTAAATTGCACTTGAGAGATGCTTTAACATTAGGAAGTCCAGAATCATCCATTTTGGGGCAGAAGGAGTTTGCCTGGTCTCTCTACATTGGGAAGCACCCTGGGGAATTCAAAGTATTGTCATCTATTGGCCAGAAGGCACAAGGGTTAGATTTCAGTTTTTTTCTGTATGCTGTAAATTAAGCACATTTATGCATAGCTGTTCACTGCACATTAGCAGTTAGCTGTATTCTTTACAGGAGTAAACAATTAGACTGTAAAATGTTACTATAAAGTTAGTATTTAGGACTTTAACCTGTATCACAGTGAGGCACTACAAGGAGTTAAGCTTCAAGCAGCTTGTCAGAGTGTTGGATAGCACTAATATCATTTCCTACCACTATATAAAATATCCCCTTAACCCCAGAGACCACCCAGGAGATCTCTGTAAAAAGCAGTCCCTAAACCATAACAGTCCACTCTAATATAGGTCCAGACAACATGGATATGCAGTTTTCTAATATCTCTGTGGCCAGCTTGGCAGATATGGGCATCCTGAGGCAATGTAGCAAATGTCTCATGTTCTCAGACAAGCATTTAATCTTTAAAGAAACTAAAATAGTATGTGAGAGATGCACATACACAACTTCCTTAGATGCAAAAATCTCATATATGAACAAGGATGTCAAGAACACACACACACACACACACACACACACACACACACACACACACACACACACACACACAAAAACACACTACATTTTCCACACATACGGTTCACTGCACAAGATCTTCTGCTGAGACGCTTAGAAACCTTCCCAAACCTCAAAGGCCTCCTAAACTGTCAAATGGCAGCTCCTATCCTGAGCAATCTCTAATGCACACACCAAAAACACCAGACAACACACTTACATCTACACCCAATGATCCCCCAAGATAGAAGCCTATACAGCAAGCAAGAAAGCAAACACTTTGCCTAATACTCTTGTCATAGGGGATTGACTGTATGACAAACAGATGCCCCACTCATTAGGCTGGACAAGGAGAAGCTAATGGCTAATTGTTTATCTGGAGCCAGGATCTGCAGTATTATGCAAACACACAAGTCACTGCACCACAGGTACAAATATAATTCTGTCATAGTCCATGCAGGTCTAAATGACTTCAGATATACCACACTGGAGTATATTAAAAGAGATATTATGGATATATCTGAATATGTGTCACATACAGGTACGTGCCTTGAACTGAGCAGCATTCTACCTTCATCAAGGATGATGCCGCAGTATGAACAAAAAATGATTGGTTTCAACAATTGGATTAGTTTCTGGTGTCATTCCAGGGGAATCAATATCAGTCAACGTAGGAAGAAATGATTGACAGGCCACATTGTTTGACAAGGATGGTCTGCACCTGCCCCCCTGGCTTTTTGATTTTGGCTAAAAGTTTTTCCTCATTCTTAGAGCCTTTTTAGGCAATGCCAAAATGAAAAACCTACCAACACAGCAAAAAAAAAATAAAATCTCAAAGTAACCTTAATGTGTTACTGCTCACTACAAAGAGCTTCAACAAGAAGCTCCTCATCCTACAAGCTCTCCTCACTCTGGAGCATATAGACATCTGTGCTGTTACTGAGATTGGTGTAAAGCACCTTCTGCACAATTAGACCAACCATAGGTGGCAGTACACTAAAAACCGAAAGTGTGATAAGAGACTTAGGGACACAGGTGGACACTGGTCTCACCTTCGATAACCACATCGCCACAACAGTCAGGAAATCCTTCTATGTAGCACACCTCATCACTAAGGGCTTTTCATCCAGAAAAAAGGAGGTCATTGTCCCACTGTACTCATCCCTCATTAGACCCATTATAGAGTACAACGCCCCTTTTGGTATGTACCTCTCAAGAAATCTGCAACAACTGGAAAGGCCGCAGAAATACCTCACTAGAAGAATCACAGGCCTAAAACAGATGCCCTATGCTGACCATCTAAAAAAACTCCAGCTATACTCTGTCACATATCGTCTACTCAGAGGCGATCTCTGCTTAACATACAAGGCCATGTCAAACCCAGAGCTGTTGGACATGCTACACTTAAAGAAATCCCAATCCCTCAGAGCCACACACTCCAGGGATCTAAACCTTGTCATCACAATGAACAAAACATGCTGGAGGGATAGGTTCCTGACCCAGAGACTCCCCAGACTCTGGAATAGACTTCCCATACATGTCAGACAAAGCGCCTCTTTGGCCCTCTTCAAAAGGAACCTTGACGATTGGATGGGAGATAGGAAATTCATCCCAGGGATCACATCAGTCACCCTGCTAGACAGGGGTCCAGGGAAGTAAATATTGTGGGAATAAATAGCCAGGGAATTGTTATGGCTAGGCTTGTATAGGCCCTAAGGCCAATAGCCTAGTACCAACCTATGAACCTATGAACTGCAACAACAGGGACTAAAGGTGGATGTCTCTTGATCTGCATTAGAACAACTTTACCTCCAGGTAAGTTAAACAGGATGAGTGTAAGTCACCATAGATAAAGGCCCTTACCATTTCCTAGCTAATTACAGGTCACCATGTCATGATTCATACCTAGACCTAATAGAGGCTCCACCATCTAACCAAATACTTAATTCATGGGAGACTTTAACTAGCCCTCTACAGACTGGGAAACATACACCAACTCAAACTGACCAGATAGTGTGCACTCCAACCACAGGTTCAAACATACTGCATCTAGCTACTCACAAATATGGGAGACGGCTGCATCTTCCCCCATGTCATGTCCTCACTGGTGAGTTTGGATCACAAAGCTGGCTCCTTCCAAACAAAAATCAACTCAGAAAACTCAACTAAATGTATAACACTTAGGAATCATTCTAAAGCAAACTGCATCCTATTTAGTGACAGTTTGTCAAAATCCAATACCCCCAGAAAGAAAAGTTGTGTAAAATCGTACCATAATGATATATGTCCTTCTCTTCTCTGTTGCAGTATTCTTAGCATTAGGGAGCTCTCTGCCATGGCAGACCCTAAGTTGGCCAGTACACAAAAACTTTTTCACTACTGTAGGATGCATGGTACATCACACATAGGCTGCTCTCATATGTTGGCCTTAGAAGTGAAGTATGCATACACCTACCACTGAACTGAATGCCCCAGGAGGAAAGCCAGCCTAAGGAAGGTAGGGTATGACCATCCAAGGAAAAGAACCAAGCCACCAGGGGAAAGGAGGGAGGGAATGTAATACTGCAACAGAGAAGAGAAGGCCATCTATCATTATGGTAAGATTTTACACAACTATTCTATGTTCTTCTATTCATTTGTTGCAGTATTCTTAACATGAGGGAGAGTACAAAAGATCATATGAAGATAAACCGAGCTCCACAGAAAACCATGGAGTATGGCTTTGGCAAACCCTGCCCTAGACTTAGAAATGCCATCCAATTTGTAATGTTTAGTGAAACTATGCACAGAAGTCCATGTAGCCACTTCAAGAATACAACTAGTATCTAAACCCTTGAAGAAAGCACCTGAAGAAGCTACAGCCCTAGTGGAATGGACTTTTACAGAAGAAGCATGGGTCTTACCATGCTTCACATAACAGAACAAAATAGCCTTATAACAGAATTAAATAGCCTTAGAAATACAAGACACATGTCTGGCTTCATTTACAGCTAGGATAAGTACTATTTTCCAGGAGCAATGATGTAGGAATGCTGATGAAGCTGGGTCAAAAGGGGGGGAAGAGTCATCTTTTGAAAACAAAATTAAGATTCCATGGAGGCGGGATGGGCTTCCTGAGAGTTCTAATATGAAGGAAGTCTTTAAGAAATTGTTTAGCCTCAAATCTGCTAGCTGGGGGGGCAGAGGCAGACAGGCAGAAATAGCTGACATATAGGCATTCACTGAAGAGTAGGCCAAGCCAGCATTGAGCAATTCACACAAATAGGATAGAAGCAAGGGGACATCCATTGACAGTGGATCCTGGTTTAATGAGAGCCACCAAAGTGGCAATCTCTTCCACTTGGATAGGTAAGACTTTCAGGTATTAGGCTTCCTGGCCTCCTGTAGGACCCTTAGCACATCCTCGGAGACCAGGTGTCTAAAAGGAATTAAAACCCTATCACCCACAAAGTTAACTGGAGGGTAGACAAGTGGGGATGGATGAGAGTTCCTTTGTCTTGTGGGAGAAGGTCCACTTTGTAAGGTATTGTGTGGTGACTGCCCTTGGCTAAATGCAGGAGAACAGGGAACTAATGCTGTCTAGGCCAAAAAAGAGTCACCAGCAAGATTTATGGTTGGTCCTGTTGAATTTTGAACAGGACTTTTGGAATGTTCAGAAGGGGGGGATGCTTACAGAAACATTCCCTTCCAAGAGAATGAAAGGGAATCCATATTCCACACCACAGGGTGCAGGACTCTGGCACAAAATTGTGTAAGATGTCTGTTCATGGGGAGGCAAAGAGATATACTTGAGGTATAAATAACTAGTGGACAATGTCCAGAAATACATCCCTTTGCAGCATTCACTTCTGGGACTGTGTTAGGGACCTGCATAAGGTGTCTGCTACACAAATTTGGTTGGATGGAATGCACACTGTCTGAAGAATCACCTAATATTGGACTGCCAGCTCCCAAACCTGGAGTGCCAGCCTGCATAGTAGGAAGGATATGGTTCCCCCCTGTTTGTTCACATACCAGAGTGACTTTATTGTCTGTGAACAGTTTTAAAGCTCCTGGGAAGAAGAGAGGATGAAATGTCTGAATGGCTAGCAGCAGTGTCCTCATTTCCCTTACATTGATCTGTTCCCTTTGTGAGAGAGGGGGACCATACCCCTTGAGCTTTCAAGTTTCTGAAATCTGCCCCCTGCCTACATCTGAATGGTCTTTCCACATCTCTTGGACACTTGTTGGATCCAGCACTGTAGTTCACTCTTCAGATGGGATGAGAAGAATTGGAAAGTCCAGAGGATGCAAATGTTGCATCCAAACTGACTTTAGGAATCACTGGAGTTTTTTCATGTAACATTTTGCCAAAGGTAGCATTGGAAAAGTGGATGCCATAAATCCTAAAACCCTGAGGAACTCTCTGGCTGAGATGTGGTGAAGAGGCAGAAGGTTTTTGAAGTAGGATGTGAGGTCCTGTGCCTTCTGAGGAGTGAGATAAACTTTCATGAGGTCTGTCTGAATCCTGCACCCCAGGAAGATGTGATCCTGAGAAGGGAAGAGAATAGATTTTTTTTTTGTAGTTTATGGTGACTCCCAGATGTTGTAGAAGAGAAATTGCAAAAAGGATGTTTTGCTCTAGGATCTCTAGGGAGGTTGCCATAAAGAGGAGATCATCCAGGTAAGGGAAAATGTGGATGCCCTGAAGCCTGTAGTAGGCAATTACAGGGTCTAGACATTTTGTCAATACCCTCTGTGCAATAGAAAGTCAAAAGGGCAAAGCAGAGAACTGAAAATGCCAGGAAACTATAGAGAAACATAAAATCTCCTGCAGGTGGGATGGATGGCAATGTGTAGGTATGCCAGAATAAGAGGGAACACGGTTTGAAGAGTTAACATATGGAAGGTGGGTACCTTCAGGGAGGTGGTGAGATGAGACAGATCCAAAATGGATCTCCAAGGACCATCATTTCTGGGCACTAGGAACATTCTGGCTTAGAAACCTCTTCCTTTTTGGTCTTGAGGAACTTCCTGAATGGTCCCTTGTCTTTGTATATCTAGAAGTACCTCCAGAAAGGAGGGTAGCTATTCCTTTGGTGGCTGAGGGATGTCCCTGAAGGAAGTCAGGGAATCCCACACCAGAAAGATTTTGAATGCTAGAGAGAACCCAGGAGTCTTGAGTTATGTTTTCCCAGACTAGCAGAGAAGAGAGAGGCTCTTGGAAAGTGGAATGCAGGTGAGGTGGTTTGGGCAGTCAGAGGGAACCAGGTCTGTCTGGAAAGGGGTGCTTCTGAGACAGAGTTGCAGGGAGATCCCAGGACCACTGAGGCCTTCTACCATCTTTTTTAGTTTTAGGTGGAGGAGGGTGGGAGTGCCTACATAGAAAAGCAGTTTTTGCTGAGTAATTTTGTGAAATTTAGGTACTGGAGAGACAACAATGTATTTCAATTTGTGCAATTTCTTCCCCTTTTCATGCAGAGATTTAAATAAATTAGCAGTTGCAGGGACAAACAATGCAAAGCTGTCCAAAGGTCATCCATAAGCTTAGATTTAATGTCCTCTGGTAATGGCTGGAATCTTAACCAGGAGAATCTCCTAAGGAAAAAGCCAGAAGCAGCTGCCCTGGCAGAAGCCTTTGCAGCATCATAGCTGCATTTGATGGACTGGCAGGCAACCTGTGAAGAGGCTCCAAGCAAGGACATGGACAATATTTTATTCTCTAAGTTAGGCAAATCAGAAATGACCTGGGAGAGTTGAGAGAGAAGTTCTATGGCAAATTTGGACATGTGTGTTTGGTAATTAATGGCTCTAAATGTAAAAGTGGCTGAAGTGTACACTTTCTTGCACAGCCTATCCAGGATCCTGCTGTCTTTATCTGAAGGAAGGAGAGAGGTTAAAGGCAGTAACCTGGCTGGTTTGTCTGAAGTCATTGAAATAACCACTGGGTCTGCTGAAGGACATTTAAACAGGAACTTACAGTCCTCAGGGACCTTGTAAAATCAGTTGGGCTTCTTAGGAGCAGGAGGCTGGTAATTGGGGGCCTTGGAAGCAGAAGCAATGACATCTAGAAAGGCAGGTAACACAGGAGGAATAGCCAAAGGGCTGGGTGATTCCATCTGCAGTAGGTTGTAGTATCTCTTTTGTATTTAAGATACCTGAGTGCTATCTCATTTGAAATTATCTCTCATTTTGACTACAGTCTCACCAAAAAGAGAGTTCTTCCATGGGTGAATCAGTTCCATTGGAGTCCTCCTCCTGGGAAGTGTAGTCTAGAGGGGAGAGGATGTGTGAGGAACGGGCCAGAGACTCCTCTTCTGAGGATGCCTCTTCATCTGAAGAAACCTCTTCCTAACTCTTTTATGTGGAGATGTTGTGTAGGGTGGAGTAGAGACTGAAACACCCGAGGGGGACTTGGGCCATAAGGGCCTTGTAAAGTCCTTGGGTGTATTGTTCTCAATCACTGTGAGGTTCCTTTGAAGGGGACAAATGTTTAGTTTTCTGCTTCTTCTTTTGATGCAGGTCTGCCCTATGTAACGTAGACGGACCAGAAGTAGGCCTACATTCAATAATAGCCAGGTCAGTTTCCTCCCGCACCAGGATCTGAGGAATCCTCTTAGAACCTTTGGTTATCACAAGCCTCGATTCCCCCTGTACATCTGTGATGGTTGCCTGCTCAGACTCTGAGGACATGCCTGTGGTCAGATCTAAGGCAGCCTCAACATTGGGCTTGGCCTGTGATCTGGAACCAGGAACTGTACGTATCTCTGGTCTCTCATCCATCTCAAGATAGACATCTATAGTAAGAGGTGCAGCAGGAGCTTCAGACCTCGAATTTCTGGCCTTCTCCTTAGTGATTGACTTGACTTTGGGCCCCAAAGATCCCTCCATTGCACTTTTAGCTATTAACTTTAAGTACTGGTTTTCCAAGTAAATGGCTAAGAAGGAAAGTCTCCTTCTTAGGGTCTTGAGTACCACGGCCTAGCAAATGGGTCAGGATATGTGATCATGGGTAGGCCCTAGGCAGAACAAACACTGAAGATGGCTATCTTTATGTGAAATTTGTCTTCCACACTGGCATTTGCCTTTTTTGAATTACATGAACCCTACTACAAAACAGTAGCAAAAGAAACAATAATTCCTCAATGGGGCACTTATCTCAGAAATTCGCTGGAACACAGCTAATGGTTCAGCGAGCAGACTGATGTTTGAAGGTGGTATTTGGACTGGTGGCAGAGAAGTTCTGAGGTAGATGCATTAGTACATCACTTTTGTAGCTGATGTACGAGAGCAGCCTACGTCCGACGTACTACTCATCCTATAGTAGGGAAAGACTTTTGTATACTGGCCGATGTCAGGTCGCCTACAGCGGTGAACTCCCTCATGTTAAGAATACTGCAACAGATTAATAGAAGGGCATCCTGAGATCTCAGCAGTCTATGCAGAATTAATCACAGAATCCCTGTACAAACATGTAAATGGCTGCATATAGGCTGATGTACCTACCAGAAATAAGCTATCTTCTTCTTCTTCTGGCTTTTCCCGGTTAGGGGTCACCACAGAGGATCATCTGTCCGCTCATGATTGGCAGTGGAGTTTTAAGGGGTCAAGTTGCCAGCCTGGTGCTCAACCTTCCACAGAAGGCATACACATGCACACATTCACACCTAGGGCCAATTTAGAGTGTCCAATTCACCTACTGCATGTCTTTGGGATGTGGGAGGAAACTGGAGCACCCGGAGGAAACCCACATGACCACAGGGAGGACATGCAGACTCCGCACAGAAGGCACCCCAGCCAAGAATCGAACTGGAGAACCTCTTGCTGTGAGGCAGCAATGCTAACCACTGCACCATCGTGGCCACCACCAGAAATAAGCTATAACAACCAAAAACAAACCTCACTGGTGGATCTCTTACCTCAACAAGATATATAGCAAAAGGAAAAAAACTCATGGCCAAAATCAGAAAGAGAAAATCTTATAAAGAGAAGGGCTCACTGATTAAAGTAAACAAGAAACTACAAGGAATAATTAAGGCCAACAAGGCCAATTATGAGGCCAGGATAGCCTGTCAGGCTAAGGACAATCACAAGACTTTCTTCAGCTATACCCAAAGTCTAAAAGGAAACAGACAGCAGTGTGCTAAACTATGATTAGGTTGGCATAGTAAATCTGCTGTCTGACAAATTCTGCTCTAACTGCACTCCTCCACTGCCCCCCACCCATCTACCCTCTGTGAAATCTCTTCTAGCATACCCCCAACTATCAGCAGGCAGCAAGTCTTGGTGGCACTCACTAAGGCCAAAAACAATGCCTCAGTGGGCTTCGACAATATCCCAGGTTGCTTCCTAAACAGTTTAAAACATGACCACTTGAAGCTCCCTTCAACTTCATCCTCAAAATAGGTTATGTACCATGTGAATGTAAGACTGTAACAATCATCCCTCTTCTTAAGCATGGTCCATCAACCAACCCTGGAAACTACAGACCTATCCATCTGACATATGCAAAGCCATGGAATGAATTACCATGCAAATGATCAACAAGGACAGTGGCATACTACAGACACTGGACTCATTCCAGATTGCCTTTGCCAAGAGAAGGTCTTGCCTACTTAACCTGGCAAACTTCTTTGAGAGGGCCACAAAGGCAATGAATCAGGGGAAAATGGTACATAACACCTGCCTTGACCTGGCTAAGGCATTCAATATAATAGCCCACTCAGGTGTTGCTGACAAACTCACCAAACTAGGCATAAATCTCTACTTAACCCACTTGATGCTGGCTGGATCACACCCTCACCAAGCAAAAGGTCACCAGCAAAGTACCTCAGGGCAGCATACTGTGCCCGCTCCTGTATGGCATCTGCCCCCCCCCACACACACACACACACACATATCCACATACACAATTCTTAGCTACCTCATTACTAACATACCCCTCCAAAGAGATGCTCAAGGTACTTGAGGACAAAACTAGAGTGAGTTGCATGGCAAAGCTTATAAAGGCCCTGGGGGTTGTTGGCCTAGTAATAACCTATGAACGTGTGAAGATGAATCTGAAACATATTTGGCTAAATTCCAAAAGAGTTGCTCTCAGTGTAAGTCTACCCTACTTTGGAAAAACTTGCTCTCAGTATGTGACTAACTTCAGTGTAAGGTTCAGTCTATAAACAGGCCTACCTTGGGGCCAGATTCCAAAGGAGTAAGTGGTCGCTTACACTGAGAGCAAGTCTTTTGGAATCAAGACCATTATCTTCACTTGCACATAAATGTGACTAGAGTTATAACAGGAGAAATATATTTAGTACCACAATCAAATAACCATATGTCTATTTGTAGACTAAAAGTTATTATAATTTAATGAGTCACTGTTGTTCATGCATTAAAAATGTGCAGATAAACTACTTAGCAAAATGCCTTTCCTTTAATAATACAATTGCATAGCCCATTACTCAACAAAATTTAAGATCTGGCCTGAATATCTAGTTCATAATCTTAGAAAGATAAATAAATACATATTGCAGTATATATGCTGATAAAAATTTTCACACTGGAACTGCCACTGTGGTATAACAAAATAGCAAGAATATAGGCAATATTTTAAAGTCTTATTATAATCTTACTTAAGGAAAACATAGCTGTCTCCATAAAGTGATCCAAAAATTACACTAAGGGTACATTCACTGCCATTGAAATTATATATGTATGTATGTGTGTATGTATGTATGCATTTATTTGACTTTGTTGACCAAGAACGACTGTCTGAGCAAAAAAAAAAAAAAAAAAAACATTTTCAGCAGAGTCCCTGGGAGAAAAGCTCCACAATACAATCACATATATTACATAAATATAAAAACACTTTTACATGTGTGGTACATTTTAAATGATAAGTATACATTCTGCAGGAAATTAAAGGTATTATACATAACTGAAAACAGTAAAAGCAATGTATATGCACTGGTTAAATTAGATAGTGTTGTACATTTTGGGTTACTAGAGGGTACTCACCATAGTCAGCTTATAGCCTTATTTCTTCTTATCTGTTCTTTAGTCACTGCCATTCAACCTTGTTTATTTTCTACACTTATTCATAAGCATTCAGAATCACTTGTATTAGTCAGTTTAGAATCTTATCATATGTGTACTATTTAGATACTTTATTCATATTTTTTCCATTATTTTACATTTCCTAGTATTTATTTTATTGTCACTTGACTAGCATGTGGCTCAACAGGTAGCATGTTTACTTTGGTGTGGGAATGGTGTGGGTTCTTTTCCCACTCTAGGTGATTGGGTTCATTTGTAAATTGCTAATACTGCAGTGCAGCATTAGAGGTGCTGCATTCCTGAGTGTCCCATCTACATCAGTTGATGGCAGCCCTGGTGCATGTAAAAGATAGCGCTACACCTATTGAAAAAGAAAAGAGGAAGTTCCCCAATGTCCTGGCCAGATTTTCCATAGTAGTACAAACACTACCTCGGGTCTCCCCTGGGAAGAGGTGACTAGCGTACTGAAACAAACCAGGTCAACAAAGGATAAACAAATACAAATAAAATCATTTGTTAACCACAGTAAAATGCTGATCCATCTGGATCATGTTTCAGGTCTGAACAGGGAAATACAATAATGAAGAAAGGAGCACAATTTAAGAGAAGAATAGTGCAATTTCAGAAATGTAGACCAAGAAATGGTAGGGCATAATCTAATATGCATAGTTAAGCTGAGTATTCGAGATAATACAGTCAGCCCAAAAAATATACAAATAGTCATAAGCACAAGTATACAGTATTTAGGACAAAAGGACTGGGTAAAAGCTGGGGAAAGAGGAAGAGAAAAGTATATAGAGTATTCACATGCTTCTCAACCTCTTAGCACAAGAAATCTGGACACCGCCTAAAATAATGGGGCAAAAAAGACCCAAAATGTGGACAGATTTTATATATTACTCTTATAAACCTAGAAGGGTGCTCAAAAAAAGGAGATTTTTTTATTCTGCATTTTCTTAGGGATATGACGTCTGAAACTCAAGTGTATGTCATTATTTAGTGATTTGCCAGAAAACCACATATTTTTATGAGGAACTGAACAAAAATAAGAAGCAAACATCTTGACAGTTGAGAGGTGCTTGAAAAATACAGGCAATGCAGATAGGCTTGGAGAAGAAACAGGAGTGGAGCTGACAGTAGAATCAAGTTTATTTAGTAGGCTATGCTTGTAGCAGGGACTGCTGGGAGAAGAGTAGTCCAGTTTGGTTGTCAGGTGATCCCATATCTTGGAAAGCATTTACAAATAGATTAATCAAGAAATAATTTTTTGGAATTTGTGGCAGTATCTCCTGACTACCAAAAGTAAATCAAATCAGTGCTAATACTGGCATTGTTAAGTAGTCATCAATGTCGCCATGATCGAAGTGTGTACCATATTAGTTATTTTTGTTTGAAATCCTAAAACTTTCCTTCCTTGAATGCCACTGAAAGTTGGATCCCCTGACAGTTGGACATTTCTGGTCAACCAAATATAAGAAATGAGCAATCAGTACTTAGTTGCACAAAGAGTAACTAAATTGCAGAAGGTTGGCATAGCCATAGGCATAGCATGTGCCATCAGTTATGACAACCTGGCCCTGGCTCAATGGGAATATGAGAATGTGATTAGGAATAATGAGTTCTGTGGACACATGTTGACGTATAAAAGATTTGTAAATGATGTTTTTGTTTTGTGGAAGAGATCCTTAGAGGGAATAGAACAGTTTGTTGGACATCTACATACAACTACACCATTTTTGAAGTTTAGTTACAATTGTTCTTATGAGTCAATTGATTTTTTAGATATTAAAATGATGAAGAGTCTGTTTGGTGCGGTTAGAACTTCCATTTATAAGAGGAAATGCAAGAAGAATGTCTTGTTGCGTAAGAGTAGTATGCTTCCTTGCCATGGTTACAGGAATGATGTCACGGGGCAAGCATTTAGGGTTATGAGACTACATAACAATCATGTGGAAATGAGGTCAGCATTACTTGATTTGAAAACTGATTTTGTACAGAGGGGTTATAAGAAAAAGAAATTGAGAGTTGGATTGAAGAAGCTTTGGTCCAATGAGACAGCTTGGTCCAACGAGACACGATTTTTCTAGTAATCATGGGTATAGTCGTAGTGAGAGGTGTGAACTGGAACAGAGAGGGACAACAAGGATAACTTTAACATACACTACTAATGTCAATGCCATTTGTGGCATCTTTAAGAAAAACTGGGGTATATTAAACACTGATGAAAGGGTAAGATGATTAATTAGTGATAGACCTGATTTCAGTTTCAGAAATTGTAAATCCCTCAAGAGGATGTAAAAGATACCACTGCACCTATTGAAAAGGAAAAGAGGAAGATCCTAGACATGTGTTCTATGGCATTGTCAAGAGTCAATTCGTGAGAATACAGAGACTATGTAGGGATGAACATTCCCTTCAGATTGAAGCAGACTTCATGGAATCTCTGTTTGTAGATAGGGGTTACCCTATAGATATGGTTAGAAACATTAGAAATAGTGTCTTGAGGGATATTAGTTGCCTAGGCATGCCATGTCAAGCGACGAATGTTATGTTGAGTCACATGGACTATAGAGATGGATGTATAACACCTGGTATAGATAATGTTTTAAGATTTACTATTAAATTCACTAGTGACATTAACAATATACAGCAAGTGGTTGCACATAATTGGAAAGTTTTAGTTTTGGATTCCCCAACTAGAAGGATTGTTGGTGATAGACCCAGATTTTTATATACCAATAGTGACAATTTGAAATTAATCTTGTGTAATGATCATGTCTATATTTGCAAGTCTACTACTCCGATGACTCAGCCTTTAGGCACTTATGCCTGTAACAATTGTAGTAGATGTGCTTATATTAGTAAAGCTCAAGATTTTCATCATCCTATTACAAAGTATACGTTTGTTCCTAGCATTTATGCCACATGTAATACGAGGAACCTAGTCTATCTTGCTAATTGTCAGTCCTGTTCAGCCTTTTATGTGTGTCTGACGAAGAGAAGGTTACAGGACAGAATATACAATCATCTTTACGACATACGTAAAGGTAATGAAACCAATGCATTAGCACGACATGTTTTAGAGTATCCTTCTCGTGTGTTTCATTTTAGGGTCTTACAAATAGTGAAAGTAAACCCTAGGGGTGGTAACACAAGTAATGATTTATCCTCTGTTGAGCTAAAGTGGATTATAATGCTTGGTGCTCACCTAGCCCCAGATTTAAATAATCAGATATCCATTAAACCTGTCCTTGAATCTAGACGTTTTTAACAAAGTTTATATATTTATATATGTGTAACATATATATATTTTATATATTTTTTATATATATATTTTTTCACAATGCTCACTAGACTGGTTATTTACCTTGGGATGGTGTGTTTTATACACTTATGTGTTTAGTCATCATTTTTTATATGTATACATTTATTATTATATGCATTCATTTTTATATTCATGTTTTCATTAGTTAAATATAATGTACCTTCACATTAGGTCTTATAGACAGGTTATTGATTGTCATGGATATATTCCCTATATAGTTTTATATCTGGCTATATACTTTGCTTGTATTTTAGGTGTGTATTTTCTTATTAAATTTATATACATCTCTATGCATTTAGGAATAATATATTCCTCTTTGATTATCTATATGATGCCCTGCAATGAAGACTTTCCATGCAGCTTTGCACAGCTGTTAATGTACTTTTATATTTACGTGATCTTATAGTGCTCTATAATGTAGTTATTTTTATACTAGCCTGGTATATATTTTACATTCTAATTAATTGGTCTTTTAATTGAATGGTTTCCCGCCTTTGGAGGTATTTAAGAGCTTGTTTTTTATATAATGTTGTCTGATGAAGCGTAGGTATTCCTACCATTTTTTATGTCAAAATAAAGAAGGTTTTGTTTTAGCTTCAGAATTTGTTTGGATTTCTCACTTCTTATATTGGATTTTACATCGTGGTTGGATCTCCAGCTTATTTGTTTGATTTATCTGCTTTGTTTGGCTGTAGATCCATTTAGCGGTTTTCATTGCTTCTCTTTTCTACATTTTCCTTGGTTTTGTTGCACCCAGCCGCACACGGATGGAAGCGGCAGCAGCTATGACGTCAGCTCAATGTCCGGAGTCGAGGGACATGGCTCATTTATGGAGTGATATCGTACGCCAGGATTTAAACCCTTTATTGTCTCTGGATTTTGCTGAGAATGACTTGACTACACCGACTCACAATGCTGGTGAGAATCTTGTTGAATTTACTTCTTTACTTAAAACACTTGAGAATGATTTATACCAATTACAAAGATACATGTGGCAGAGGCTACACCTAGAAGCCTGCCTACATTTCAGAGTGGTCCCCAGAGGCATGCGGGTCTTTTGCATGCCTACCTATGGGGACGCTCATCCTATGCTCTTGAAACAGTGGCAGGACTTAAACATAGAGCTAGGTTTTAGTTATGTCAAGCTTTTGTTACAGTACTTTCTTCCATTGGAAAATGACTTACGTACTAAAGTTGACAGTCTCTATAAGGATTTAATTGAGCGTTTTCTCTCGGATTTTTGTCAAACCAAGCTACATGGAGTATGTGTACAAGTGAATGCCTTTGGTAATAGACTTCGATTAACTAAGCAACGCAAACTTATGAGGGATTATAATGACTTCCTTAAAGGTCAAGTTTTTGTTTGGCCTAGGTATCAAGACTCTCGAGATTCAGGTAATGCCCAAGGTAACGCATCCTCTACTGCTATAACTGTACCTGCAACTAATAGTGATACTTTGGGTATTCTCATACCATCTATGGCTCCCACCACAAACTTGTCTTCTCTTACTGATGGAGCTGAACCAGCTTCACTTTTACCTCTGAGCAACAACAATAATGTTGGGTCTTTATCTTTTAATACACCTCCACCCAACCAACAAGCATTATTTGGCAATAATGCTGCCCCTGCTGGGGCAATACCTAAAACTATTCCTTCAGGTAAACTCCCTTTTTTACCTTACCAAAGGAAAACAACAACATATACCAGAGGGAGGTCCAACAGCAGGGGCCCAAGAAAAAGAAAGTTTTCAGGAGAGAAGTTTGGACAGAACAGAAGGACAAGACACTGACTAGTTTGGTGTTTAATCTTTCTAACTTTGAGTTGGATGATTCTTGTGTTACTATGTTAAACAGGGGTTTAAACTTTATTCCTGCTAAACCTGCGACCCTCAGTGAGACTCTCATATACCTTAGACTTTTTTGTCGATCAGTTTCTTTAAGGTTATGCTTCTTAGATCGACCATTATTGCCTGAACATAATGTGAATCAGCTTCCCTTTAAGAACCCCAGCACATTTATTCCAGTCATGCCCTCACATGTGGAATGTTTTCTTAAGTTATGTGAGAGTGATTTTTACACATTGTTTTCAAGTTGTAACAAAAAAGGCAGGTATTATAATTTAACACAATCTGAGTCAAGATGCTTGCAAGAACTTAAACATAATGAAGACATCACTGTTAAACCCGCTGACAAGGGGGGCGGAGTAGTACTTATGAATACATCTGACTATGTAACCAACATGTTAAATATGCTTCTTGATGATGTTACTTATAAGGAGATTAATCAGAATAATATCCTTGAAGTGGTACATAATGTTCATGAAGCACTTTATGACATGATAATGTGTCGGCAAATTAGTCCTGAGCTTTATGATTATCTTTTAGTGAAACATCCAGTCACACCTATCATCAAGGGACTACCTAAGATACATAAAGGAGTTATTCCTACACCAATGAGACCAATAGTTTCTGGTGAAGGATGGGTGACTTCCCATATCTCCAAATTTATTGAACATCTACTCAGGCCTGTCTATTCTAAGGGATACTTATCATCTTCTGGAAAGTATAGATACCCTTACATTAGATGTGGTTGACAAACGTTACTTACTTATAACATTAGATGTGAAGAATCTCTTCATAGTTATACCAAATGAAATAGGTATACAGTATGTTAGACAGTTGTTGGTTAGTGAAACTTCATTTTCTAATGATAGGAACACCTTAGTCTGTCAGTTACTTGAACTTGTTTTACATAATAATGCATTCATGTTTGGAGACAAATGTTATCTGCAACAGTGGGGGGTAGCCATGGGCACCCCCTGCGCGAATACCTATGCGAACCTGGTATTGTACCAATGGGAGAAAACGCATGTTTTTCCACATGAAATGTTTAAATATATTAAACTTTATAAGCGTTTTGTTGACGACATACTTATTGTATGGGAGGGTACTGTACAAAATTTTGATCAGTTTTTATGCTATCTAGAGACAACTACTACTTTTCGCAGATTCACAAAAGAGGTATCTAACACTAAGGTACATTTTCTAGACGTCACACTGAACCTTACTGACGGTGGATCTATTGTGACGTCTTTGTTTAGGAAACCTGTGTGGAAAAATACTTTTTTGACCTATGACAGTATGCATCCTAGACATGTGTTCTATGGCATTGTCAAGAGTCAATTTGTGAGAATACAGAGACTATGTAGGGATGAACATTCCCTTCAGATTGAAGCAGACTTCATGGAATCTCTGTTTGTAGATAGGGGTTACCCTATAGATATGGTTAGAAACATTAGAAATAGTGTCTTGAGGGATATTAGTTGCCTAGGCATGCCATGTCAAGCGACGAAGGTTATGTTGAGTCACATGGACTATAGAGATGGATGTATAACACCTGGTATAGATAATGTTTTAAGATTTACTATTAAATTCACTAGTGACATTAACAATATACAGCAAGTGGTTGCACATAATTGGAAAGTTTTAGTTATAGATTCCCCAACTAGAAGGATTGTTGGTGATAGACCCAGATTTTTATATACCAATAGTGACAATTTGAAATTAATCTTGTGTAATGATCATGTCTATATTTGCAAGTCTACTACTCCGATGACTCCGCCTTTAGGCACTTATGCCTGTAACAATTGTAGTAGATGTGCTTATATTAGTAAAGCTCAAGATTTTCATCATCCTATTACAAAGTATACGTTTGTTCCTAGCATTTATGCCACATGTAATACGAGGAACCTAGTCTATCTTGCTAATTGTCAGTCCTGTTCAGCCTTTTATGTGGGTCTGACGAAGAGAAGGTTACAGGACAGAATATACAATCATCTTTACGACATACGTAAAGGTAATGAAACCAATGCATTAGCACATGTTTTAGAGTATCCTTCTCATGTGTTTCATTTTAGGGTCTTAACAAATAGTGAAAGTAAACTCTAGGGGTGGTAACACAAGTAATGATTTATCCTCTGTTGAGCTAAAGTGGATTATAATGCTTGGTGCTCACCTAGCCCCAGGTTTAAATAATCAGATATCCATTAAACCTGTCCTTGAATCTAGACGTTTTTAACAAAGTTTATATATTTATATATGTGTAACATATATATATTTTATATATTTTTTATATATATATTTTTCTCACAATGCTCACTAGACTGGTTATTTACCTTGGGATGGTGTGGTTTATACACTTATGTGTTTAGTCATCATTTTTTATATGTATACATTTATTTTTATATGCATTCATTTTTATATTCATGTTTTCATTAGTTAAATATAATGTACCTTCACATTAGGTCTTATAAACAGGTTATTGATTGTCATGGATATATTCCCTATATAGTTTTATATCTGGCTATATACTTTGCTTGTATTTTAGATGTGTATTTTCTTATTAAATTTATATACATCTCTATGCATTTAGGAATAATATATTCCTCTTTGATTATCTATATGATGCCTTGCAATGAAGATTTTCCATGCAGCTTTGCACAGCTGTTAATGTACTTTTATATTTACGTGATCTTATAGTGCTCTATAATGTAGTTATTTTTATACTAGCCTGGTATATATTTTACATTCTAATTAATTGGTCTTTTAATTGAATGGTTTCCCGCCTTTGGAGGTATTTAAGAGCTTGTTTTTTTACATAATGTTGTCTGATGAAGCGTAGGTATTCCTACGCGAAAGCGCTTACCATTTTTTATGTCAAAATAAAGAAGGTTTTGTTTCAGCTTCAGAATTTGTTTGGATTTCTCACTTCTTATATTGGATTTTACATCGTGGTTGGATCTCCAGCTTATTTGTTTGATTTATGTTACAAAAATATTAGCAGGGGATGCACACCTTTGTTGCATAGGGAAATAATTTTCCCCTGTAGACAATGCAGAGCATGTAAGTTTATTCATTCAGGCAATTATTTTGTACACCCCCATCAAGCATTTTGCTCTTGAGACTACACGCTATGCTGATTGCAAAACAAAGGATTTGATTTCTTTTTTATACTGTGTTGAGTGTTATGTTTATTACGTGGAGAAAACAAATAAGACATTTTAAAGAGCATATTTTAGAACATGTGAACGATGTGAGGAATAAGAAGTGCAGGAGTGCCACTGACAAAGGTGAGAAACACAGTTTTAAATTTTAGCCTTAAGTTCTGACAAGCCGCGGTGGTACAGTGGTAGCGTTGTTGCCTCACAGTAAGAGGCTCTCTTGTTCGATTCTCGACTGGAGTGCCTTCTGTGTGGAGTCTGCATGTCCTCCCCGCGGTCGAGTGGCCTCTGAAAGATATATGTGAATGGGCGTGCCTTCACTGAAGGTTGGGTGTTGGGCTGGCAACTCGGCACCCTAAAAATCTACTGCCAATTATTAGCAGACCGAAGTTCCACTGTGGCGACCCCTAACTGGGAAAAGACCAACAACAAGCCTTAAGTTCTGACAGTCAACATGAGAGGGTGTGATTTCAAGAACTTTACTGAGGAACGGGAACAATAGTGGATAACACAACTAGATAGGTTCCCCCAAAATCAATGAACATGTCTCCCTCAAACCCCATTTGAAATCTCATCCCTTGAGACACTGAGTACATTCTGTTCTAGGGTTTCATGAATAATTACTTTTTAGATAGCTTGTGCAACATATGTATAGATAGTTCCAATGCTTCATTTGTTTTGAGTGTAGCTTTAAAAGTTAGGTGTAGGCTGCGTTTTTACACTGTGTCTTATTGACTTGATGTGTTGATTGTACTGCTTGTTTCATTGGTTCTTTTAGGTTTTAAATAATTAACAGTTGGTAGTTTTAGAGTAGGTCTGAGGAAGCTGCAGTTACAGTACTGAAAGTGCTTATTTTTTTACCTTTTTTATTTTTTCAATAAAGTTTATATTCCTGCCGTGGTGTGCACCTAGTTTTTTGTTTTATTTTGTTCCAAACTAGTACTTAATGGTACCACTTACACTGATCCTGCTGACTTAGCCAACTGCCTAGCTGATAGGTTCAGCACAAATTTCACCCCCTAATCATCCCCCAAAGGCCAAGTCGACATCCCCGATACTTGTCCCACACCTCACATCTCCATAGATCAAGTGTTAAAGGCCCTATCCAAGGCAAAGAACATAGCTTCCATGGGACCTGATTGTATCCCAGGCTGTATTCTGCACCATCTCCAGCAAGAACTAGCTTTGCCATTGAGCACGCTATTCAACCACAGCCTAATTACAGCCTTCATTCCAGCAGAGTGGAAAACCATCATTGTCATCTCCTTGCACAAAAGTGGTGCCACTACTGACCTGGGAAACTATCACCCCATTAACTTGACAAGTCTGATCTGTAAAGCCACAGAGCGTATTATTATGGATCTCATAAACAAGGACATAGCCAATCTCCAAGCACTTGACCCCACCCAAAACGGATTTGTCAGGGGCAGATCTTGCCTATTGAACCTAGTTCACTTCTTTGAGACTGTCACCAAGGCCTTGGATGAAGGAAAGTCAGTGCAAACAGCTTACCTTGACCTGGCCAAGACCTTTAACACAATCCCCCACTCGGGCATCATCAAAAAGCTAACACAACTTGATATTAATCCCTATCTCATCAGATGGGTGACCAGCTGTCTCACAGATAGGATCCACAAGGTCAAAATAGGTGCCACCACCTCCAATAGCAGACCTGCCACTAGTGGTGTTCCCCAGGGATCTGTCCTGGGACCTCTACTATTTGGCATTTATTTCTCAGAGGTCCAGGAAAAGACAAAAGGCCTGTGGCTGACCAAGTTTGCAGATGACTGTAAGTTGGGTGCTGTCATTGACTCCCCAAATGATGTTAACATACTGCAAGATGGTCTTACAGCTACAAATAACTGGTGCCAAAGTCACGGCCTTAAATTAAATGTAAAAAAATGTATTATCATACCATTCTGCAAAAATATGACCCCCGACTGATTACCACATCAACGACACCCCCCCCTCCAAGCACACAACCTGTGATGAGAGACCTGGGTACTCAGGTTGACAAAAATCTCACATTCGACCATCATGTGGCGGCAGTGGTCAGATAAGCTTTTTTTGGTTCATCTCAAAAGTAAAGGAATTGTATACAGAAAAAAAGGAGCTATTACCTCTCTGTACTCTTCCCTCATTACACTCATAATTGGCTATAATGCCCTGCTTGGTATGCACCTCTCTAAACACCTGCACCAAATGGAAAGGCAACAAAAATACCTCACAAAGAGAATCCATAACCTCCAACACCTTTCCTATGTGGACAGGCTCAAATCACTATCACTCTACTCAGTATCATACAGATTGCTCAGAGGTGATCTGTGTCTCGCCTACAAGGTAATATCAGACCCTGCCATACTAGAGATGCTCCATATCTGTAAGTCTAACTCCTCATGCATTACACGCTCAGTAGGCCTAAATCTAATATGCGACATCAAAAAAAACTGGTGAAGAGACAGGTTTATCTCCCCAGAGGCTGCCCCATCTCTGGAACAGACTTCCCATACATGTCAAACAGACTGCCTTGCTGCCCCTCTTCAAGAGCAACCTTGATGAGTGGATGGGAAACCACATATTTGTACCAGGGGTTCCACCTTTGTCCCTCATTAACAGGGGCAACAGGTGTTGACTGAGGTTTCTTTTTGGGGACAAACTCTTGGCTAGGCTTGTATGAGCCCCAGGGCCATTTGCCTAGAAACCTCCTATGATCTACTGGCTGTCAAATTTACTTCCAGTATTACCTACGTCCCCCCCCCCCCCCAAAAAAACACCTCTCAAGAAATACCCTCAATCATAATTCCCCCAACTAGGGAACAGGTTCTTAATGCAGTTTCTAGGGCTAGAAGGTCTGCATCAATGAGTCCCATTACAATTCCATGGTGCCTCCTTAATAGCATGAAACATGAGCTACCAGGATCATGGGAATCACTATTTAAATGTATGATCCAGACAGGCTTCTTGCCAAGTGAATGGAGGGCTGCAGCTGTTATTCCTGTGGACCCAGATAACTACAACCCCATGTGTCTCACTAGTCTCATATGCAAAGCTATGGAAAGAATTAACATGGAAATGATAAATAATGACACAGGAAACCTAAAGACAGTGGATCCAACCACTTTGGTTTTGACAAAGGCAGGTCATGCTGATGCAACCTGGTGGACCTCTTTGAGAATGTCACCAAAGCAATGGATGAGGGCAAAACTGTGCAAACTGCCTGCCTTGGCATGACCAAAGCATTCAATAAAATACCCTATATGAGTATTGTAGACAAACTCATAAAATTATGTAAAACCCCCTATTTCATCTGCTGGACAGCTATTTGACTCAAAGATGGGACCTGAGAAGTTAGGATAGGGGAGTCTACCTCTACAGAAAGGTCATTCACTAGCAGAGTTCCTCAAGGCTCTTTGCTATGGACTCTCCTTTCTGGCATCCACTTCTCTGAAGTCAAAGCCAACATCAAGGGCTGCTCCTGACCAGGTTTGCATCCAATTGCAAACTAGGCATAGTGATAAAATCCCTGAAGACACAAATACCCTCCAAGAAGGCCTGACAAAGACCAATAACTGGTGCAAGAGTCAATGCCAAGAAATGCAGAATAGTATCCTTTAGGAAGGCAGCTACCCCTAAAAACTACCACATTGATAAACTACCCCTAAGAGTAGATACAGTAGTCAGGGTTTGGGAAAGCATGAAGACATCAACCTTGTCGTTGACCACCATGTGTCTACAATAGTAAGGAAATCATTCTATGCCACTCAACTTATCAGCAAGGGTATGTATCTAAGTCCAGGGTTGTCATTGTTCAGCTGTACTTGGCCTTCATCAGATGAATCATTGGGTACAATGCCCCCTTTAATATGTAACTGAATAGGCATATGCAATAACTGAAATATCCACACAGGTGCCTCACAAAAAGAATACAGGGCATAAACAACATGCCAAATGTGAAATGCCTCAAACCTATCCCTCTACTCAGTCTGCTAAAAAGACTGTTGAGAGATGACCTATGCCCGGCCTATAAAGCATCCTGAGATCCCACTCTGATAAGTTCATAGGTTGGTACTGGGCTATCTGCCCAAAGGCAGATATCAGCCCAGCCACGTTGTGCGGTATTCACCGCCCCTTTAGTAGTTCCCTAGACCCTTGTACTAGCAACTAGTATCCTTGGCCCCTATCTAGTAGTTCTGTTGGTCTGATCCCCTGTGTGAACTTTCTGTTACCCATCCACTCATCAAGGCTCCTCTTGAAGAGTGATAGTGAGGGGCTCTGTCTTATGTAGATCGGGACTCTGTTCCATAGTAAGGGAAGTCTCTGCGAAGGGAATCTATCCCTCCAGCATGTTCTATTCTTTGTTTTGTTGAGGTTTATATCCCTTGAGCGTGTAGCTTGAGTAGATTTGGTTTTGCTAAGATGGAGCATGTTCAACAATTCTGGGTGTGGACATGGCTCTGTACATTAGACAGAGATCGCCTCTGAGAAAGCGGTATGCAACAGAGAACAGTCTTAGCTTTTTCAATCGTGCTGCATAGGGCAACTGTTTGAGGCCAGTAATCCTCTTGGTTAGGTACCTCTGTGGTCTCTCCAGCTGCTGGAGATGTCTAGCCAGGTACATTCCAATTGGTGCATTGTACTCAATAATGGGGCTGATGAGGGAAGAGTAGAGGGGCATCATTACATCCTTAGATCTTGATGCAAACCCTTTTGTGATCAGATGGGTCACATAGAAGGATTTTCTAACCACTTTGGCAACATGGTTATCAAAGGAAAGCTGACTATCTACTTGGGTCCCTAGATCCCTTATTTCTTCTTCAGATTTCAGGGGATTACCTCCTATGTTATAGTTTGCGAGTACTCAGTTTTTTCCAAAGGGGATTACTACGCATTTTTTTGCATTTAGCTTGAGACCATGGCTTTGACACCATGCATCAGTCTCATTTAGGCCCTTCTGGAGGATCTCCATGTTGGCCGGAGACTCTATTATAGTACCCAGTTTGCAGTCGTCCGCAAACTTAGTCAGCCACAGCCCTTCCGTGCTTGCCTGTACTTCTGAAAAGTATATGCCAAACAGGAGGGGCCCCAGGACAGAGCCCTGAGGCACACCACTCATTACTGGTCTGGATTCGGACATAGATCCTGCTACTCTTACTTTATGGGATCTGTCTGAGGGCCAGTTTGCAATCTATCTTGTGACATAAGGGTTTATGCCCAGGCTGGTGAGCTTATCAATAATACCTATTGCACATCAACAAAACAAATAGTATCAGAATTGTCTGTTCGAGGCACTTAAACCTCATTTGCCACATACATAGGACATGTTGGAGGTACAGTTATGTGTCTCAGAGACTACCCCTTCTCCAGAATAGAATTTCAACTGTGTGAAACAGAGTTCTTATCTAACCCAATTTAAACATAACTTGGACCAATGAATGGGGAATCAGAAATCTATCCCTGGTCTGGCACCTATGTCTCTATCAGATAGAGGTAGTCTGTAAATATCATCCATGCTCAATCCTACTTACCTTAAAATAACCCTACAGTATCAAAACTTGCCAGATACATTTGGGAAGCATGTCTAGGCTTAAACGGCCCCAGGGTCATTAGTCTAGTATTCACCTATGAAACTACAAACAAATAAAGCCCTAAGGTGAAGGTGAAGTCCAGTGCTGACACCAAAAAGAGACAAGAAGTTGACTTTCAGAAGAGCAGACTGTTTTAGTTAACAGGTTGGATGATTCAAATTTTTTGAAGAGTCCTGCTGTGTAAGTGGGACAAGACATGAAAAGCACCTGGTTATTGACTAAATTGACAGTATTTTGTGATAAACAATAATAAATAAAATCACAAAATCTTATGATTTGTGAAAACTGGTCAATTTTAAAAACAAATACACTACAAAACAAAAAGTTTTTTCAAGGGGCACACCCCCTGTGTTCCCCAATATGTGGTACAGCCCTGCTACTTACATATGCTAACTCTGTAACCTCTGTAGCTTAGTGAAAGGAAAATCCCCATGATACTGCAGTTTTAATGATAAAAGGCAAAGACCTTTGAACTGCATATTGGTGTTCAAACATAAAGGTGTTGATCACTAGTGTAGTTTCCTTCCTACTGTAAATACGTGATGGTCATTTCTAAGCCTAGCACCCTACCATCTCAAATGTAAAACACAGCATGAAAAACTTTACTGAGAATTATGACTTTGGAGAATATAGACCTGTGGCAATAAAACAGTACAGATCTCTCCAAAAGGAAACGTACACATAAAAGAGCAGAGACACCTGTGCAATTAAGACACTCCACAAGAACTTTAAAGTAGCCTGGCTATCTTAAGTTAGTGATTATATACATAATGATGAGTCTGCTTTTTTTAGTCAAGCTTCAGTATTCTGGACAAAAGACTTGTCTCTTTTAATCATGAAACAATAATGACTTGTTTTTCTTTTGCAGAATCCAGGAAAGTGTTGCACATAATTACATCTCTTTATCAGTAAAAGAATGTGTGTTAAATATTCTGTATAACATTTCTCCTTATTTTATTTTTAAAAAAAGAGGGGTAATGTAGTGCTGAAAACCTGTTTACTCAGACTAGTATTCACAGAATAATCTATTGTTGTCAGGCTGCTCTGTAGATTATGTATTCTTTAGCAAGTAATTGAACAAATGGATATTTGCTACACCAGCTCATACAAAGATCATAAGCCCAGAAACAGTGCCTCATTGCTATACTCAGTGACATTAAACTACTGCTGGTCTTGTTTTATCTACTGAAAAGAACTAAACTAATCCAATTAATCCATTGCCTTTGCAGGGGGAAATTAATGTGCATAGTATCATACTCTTTGTTAATGCTCATTGCCTGACAGGTCCAAACATACCACCTGAAAGTGACATAACTGAACAAAAACAAGCTAGTTAATGACTGCATCAGTTGCACTACATCTCTGCATTAAAGAAAACTCTTTCAAACAAGAGATGTTCAAAAATCCTGGATGAGAAGGGGTTACACCCAGGGTTGCCAAGCGTCCCTATTTGGGCGGGACTGTCCCGAGATCAGCAGCCTGATCCCGAGTCCTGCCCTGCCGGTTTAAATCCTGGGCAGCCTCCACTTTTTTTTTTATTTTTTTTATTGGCCCGTATACCAGCATATGGGCCAATCAAAAATCGCTAAACACGGAGCTTCTTGTGTTTAATGCGGAAGTTCCGCATTAAACGAACCTCCGTGTTTAGCGATTTTTTATCAAAAAATCGCTAAACACGGAGCTACTTCTGTTTAATGCAGAACTGCAATGTTCTGCATTAAACAGAAGTAACTCTGTTTTGCGATGTTTTGATTGGCCTGTATGCCGGTATACGGGCCAATCAAAACATCGCAAAGCAGAGCTACTTCTGTGTAATGCGGAACTGTGATGTTTTGCATTAAATAGAAGTAGGTCTGTGTTTATTTATTTTTGATTGGTCCGGGCCAATCAAATAAAAAATAAACCACAGAGCTGCTTCTGTTTAATGTGGAACTCTGATGTTCCGCATTAAAGCCATGGAAGACCTTTTTTTGTTTTTTTTGTTTTTTTTGTCTTCACTTACAGTAAAAGGCCTTTTTTTTTTTTTTTTTTTTTAGTCGGAAATCTGGCAACCCTGGTTACACCACAACAGGTAGGAGGGCACAGAGTGAGACCCTGTGTGGAGTTGCTGCAGATGCAAATCTTGGTAACAGTAGAAGATATTCAAACAAGAGCTTTGAAGTGTGAAGAGGGTAAGAGTTCCATGTAAACAACAGTTGAACATGGATAAGTTATTCCTGTGAGATAAGCAAGCATCCGAGCATCATTCTGAAGGGACGGGCAATTGGCTGATCAAAATGGAGTCATCCTCAGATCTCCAAATCTGGAGTGAATGAGAAGGGTGCCTCACAGCATCCAGTGTGGTGATGCAAATGATTCAGGAGAAGCCAATGGGTGCCCTGGGAAAGTTCTCTTTTCTTTGTAAAGGACAGGGTGCCTTGAAATGAGTACACCCTGAGAGAAGGGCACATGCACTGGAAAGCATCACAGTTCTGTCAGCTCCACATGATCTCTCTCTGGCCCTTGAAAATATAGATTTGCCTTGTGCTGGGTGCCACCAATATCTGCAGCAGGTTTACAAGGTGGGCAGTTGCTGGTATGTTAGAACAGTGTAAGTAAAGGAAGTCAGCAAGTCAGATCCGTGACTTTGGAATAAAGAATGGCTCTAAGGGCTGGGTCGGTCAGGCTTGGGTGTGAAGCAGGGCTGGGCACACACTGCGGTTGGATGAGGTGTCACCTCTCACCATGCCCTTCCTTACAGGGTGGCCAGGAAGATGGTTTCGAGTTTGGATGCATACCAGACCTTTCCTGTGGATCACCGTACCTGTGGTGGGTGCCAGTCCCAAAGGGAATCCTGCTTTGTCCAGCAGCTAGCAGCTGACTTAGAACTAGTGCAGACCAAAAGAATCTGACTGCTTAATTAAAACAAAGCATCATGAAGGCTGAGATAGGTGCTGATGCAATGTGATTTCTGCACAGTGCTCTAGGGAATGTGAGCTGGGTTTAAACCATTGTGAGACAGGTTAGTTTTATCCTACTGATGAAGTGTTGTTGCAATAGTAATCCTGCTCAGTATGAAAGGAACCGCAGGTTCAAACATTTCGTTTATTTGCTTGATGATCCAATGGTGTAAAGCTACTATCTGTGATATTATAACTGAACAACTCCAAATCAGAATCCTGCCTAAATGTAAGGAAGTCCACTCAGAGGATTCAACTTAGCAGCCATATCAGCTGCCTGGGAAGGTGGATCTCCTACCACGAGCGAACCAGCTACCACCAGGAGCATTTCCTCTGAGGTGGTATGCTGCAACCTGCTCTGGGTTGGCAGGGAAGGCCATCAGGAAGGTGTCTCCCCTCCCTGGAGGGGAGTGTTACACCCCACAGCAGCATTCTCCTTGCTGTGGTGCCATGGGGATGACTTTTTGGGGGAAGTGTTTTACATAATGGTTAAGGTCTTCACCTATAGAAAAAAGGTGTAGAGTTTACTTCTGACCTTGGGATACTGGCTAGGCTTAAAACAGCCTTTCAGGGCAGTTAGCCTAGTATTCACCTATGGACCTATGAATGTAGGCAGAAACTGAATTTTGTATTCAGAACAAGAGTGTAGCTGGCCCAACCAGTGCTCTGAGCTAGTACTATGAAACAACACCCCACCCCCTCGGCTGTTTAAGTGAAGAGAAAAAAAATCACTTTGCTGTAATAAGCTGATCACTGCATTGTAAGCGATCGGCTTATTACAGTTAGATCTACATCACTCCCCAGCTCTTCCTTCTACATGCACAACAACAAAGTGGCCAGATGCAATACATGCCTCCCTCCTGCCCCAGCCATTCAGGTCCCATTTTTGTGCCCTGCCTCCAACCCTCCTTCAACATAATTTCTTCTTTTAAACTACAGAAAACAGTTGCTACAGTTTATGCACTGCCTGCACTGAACACTATAGCTCTCAAGTTTTAGTTAAAGCAAAAAAGATTTTTTTTTATTACTTTTAAACCATAACTAACTGCTTGCTATAACGTGGCATACAATTACCACAGTCTGGACCACACACGGAGTGCTACAACACTCAGGTTTGAACTTTTAAAAGCCAGTTTTGCATTAAAGAAAGATTGGAACTAGCTAATCATGACCCCTGATACTTTGTGCCTGGGGCAGTGGCCACTTTCTCTCGAACCTAGCTAAACTACTCATTCAGGATATCAGATTATTAGCTACGCAATTCACCACACATCACATTTAAAAAACAAACACATTTCTCCAAATCAGGCTCTTGTACAAAGAAAAAAATGAAGCATTTTCAGGGTTCATCCCCTAGAACAATAAAAAGAGCATATTTTCATATGAGTAAATCTTTCTCTAAGCAAGTTGTGCTTACAAATCTTTATTGTACCATTAACTTAGACTTTAATAGACATATTTTTCTTTCTGTAAGCTGTAATGAATCTGACAGATGCATAGAAAAAAATATATTCAGACGAATAAACTCTGTGAGCCTGGCTGTATACTTGTACTATCTTTCAGTCTTTGCAGTTTTGTAGCAATCAGCATGCCAAGTGTTGGTCTCTTCCCTTAGTCTTGAACCATATTTACGTGTCTTTTTTCATATTAGTGGCATGATATTCTGGCTACCAAAACATAACCAAACCAAATACTCAGAAACAAAAAGGCCATAATGTTAACAAAACAACATGATTCATTAAAGTAACAGTAAAATAATTTCTAAAACTAAATAGCTATAACAAAAAATGTAAACGCATCATCTGAACCTTGTATCATAGGTTCATAGGTAGGTACTAGGCTATCGGCCCTGGGGCCTATATAAGCCCAGCCAAAAAGGTACCCTGTCTTTTGCCACCCAAGAAAATTATTTTCCTGTGCCACTGTTGAGCAGAGCCACAGAGGTGATTTCCTTAGTGATGTGGAGGTTTGTTAACATTACAGTGAATATATTTACTTCTGATGGTAGAGAATCCCTACATGTTCACAATAGCACAACATGAAGCACTACTAACATTTTCCCACTTGAATGTGTCCTAGCAGCACTGTAGCCCTGTACTCTGAGTGCAGACAGTGTAGGAAGAGTTAAACACACTCTCACTAGGCCAGATACAAATGTCTAGCAGCTGTCAGCCACAGACTCATAACTCCCCAGCTCCTGTTTTTAATAAATATTTTAATAAACTAGATTTTTCTGCCTAATTCCCTATGAGGACCACTTGCTGACAGCAACAAGTCTTTTGCAAGAGTTCATTATCTGCTAGTAAATCTTGCAGGTATGTCAAATATCCTTGGCTTTATTGCAGGGCTATTCATTGCTGCTTTATCTGGTAACACAGTTTCTTATCTCAGAGTTTTATAACTGAATGAACTTAGATTCCACAGTCTGTTTTAAAAGTTGGCATTTGATAATGATGACACTGCGACTTGAACTTGGTTATAACTACTATTACACAAACTTTCTCAAGCATGCAACTACACAAGAAGATGATGGCAGTCTGGGACCTGACCCAAATATTGAGAAAAAAAATCAATACGGTCAGATTATACTGCATGAAAAGTCTACAAAGTTAATTTGCATAAACAGTCATTGTGTGTACTTTAAATAATTTTTAATCAGACATTTTCTCTAAATTGACTGCGGTGGTGGTGCTGCGGTAGCGTTGTCACCTCACAGTAAGACGTTGTCCTGTTCGATTCTCAGCTAAAGCGTCTTCTGTGTGGAGACATGCATGAATGGGTGTACCTTCGTTGAAGGTTGTGCATCAGGGCTGGCAACGTGGCACGTAAAAATCTACTGCCAATCATTAGTGGACTGGAGTTCCGCTGTGGCGACCCCTAACTGGGAAAAGCCGAAAGACACAAACAAACCTTTTCTCGAAATTAGCAACTTATGTGGCATCATTGGCAAACAGTTAATAATGTTATGATAGTTCAACTATGATTTACCTAGAATCAGCAACGGGGTAAAGAGGAAAAAGACACTTACAGGTGGGCCAAAATGTCACAGTCTTCCATTGTATGTCTTTTCACCGTCATTTGTTTTTGCTTCCCATCACCCCTTGCACCTGATCTCTGTCCATGTTGACCAAGCCCATCATACCTCAGCCCCCCCATATCCCCCCTAATCCTTGTCCCATATTTTGCACTTATGATTTTTCCACATATGTACCATGGTCTTACACAAATAAGGGGAAAAAAGCACTAAAAAATATCACCCTTCAAAAACATAATAGATAAATGGAGGATGTTTGAGTCTGCTGTTGGATATTTAGAATATCCTGTACTATATATCTGAGAACACATTTTGTGACTCATATATTTGTTTTTCATGCTTTACCTATTTATGGAACAAGACATTATGTTTAAATAGCACCATTGTAGGCATTCTTCAATCCCAAAGGATCATGGGTTTGCACCCCTGTTGGACTGATTCGAGCAGCATATTCTGTGGCTGTGCAATCTAACCTGGAAGTGGCAGTCCTTTCTGCATTCTGAGCAGCAGTAGACAGATGTTGGTGTGGTATCATGGGCACAGGTCTTCCTGAGGGCTCTCTTATCCTCTGGTCTCCTTGCCAAGTTGGTTTCATACATAGTGAGAACTTCTTTGACTTCCTGTTTCCAGGCATACTTATCTGAGGTAGTGTTCATGCTGATGGAAAGTGCACTGAGTTCATGCTTGCATATGTCCTTGTAGCACAATATGAATTACCCTTTCAGCCTCTTTCCAGACTCCAGCTCTCCGAAAGGTATTCAGCCATCCATTATGTGTGAGACATGACTCATCCAGTGCATACACCTCAAGAGGGTAACATAGAAGTGGTGCCTGTCCTCTCGAGCATTGCGCTGTTGGGAATCTTGTCCTGCCCTGAAATACCAAGTATGTGCCTATGGCAGCGTATATGGAATACATTGAGCCCCTGCTCCTGTTTTGTGTGCATGGTCCATGTTTCACTGGCAAACAGTAATGTGCTCAAAGCACAGGCTGTGTAAATCTGTACCTTGGTGTGCACAGTGAGCTTATTATTAGCCCATTAAACCTGCACCTTGGTGTGCACAGTGAGCTTATTATTAGCCCATTAAACCTGCACCTTGGTGTGCACGGTGAGCTTATTATTAGCCCATTAAACCTGCACCTTGGTGTGCACAGTGAGCTTATTATTAGCCCATTAAACCTGCACCTTGGTGTGCACAGTGAGCTTATTATTAGCCCATTAAACCTGCACCTTGGTATGCACAGTGAGCTTATTATTAGCCCATTAAACCTGCACCTTGGTGTGCACAGTGAGCTTATTATTAGCCCATTAAACCTGCACCTTGGTGTGCACGGTGAGCTTATTATTAGCCCATTAAACCTGCACCTTGGTGTGCACAGTGAGCTTATTATTAGCCCATTAAACCTGCACCTTGGTGTGCACGGTGAGCTTATTATTAGCCCATAACTCTCTTCATCAGCCTGGAAAACATTGTGGTGGCTTTTCCAATGCACTTGTTGATCTCACTATCAAGTGACAAGCTGTCCAAGCTGATAGAGCCTAGGTTCATGAACTCATGGATGACCTCCAGCTCATAGTTGCTCACCCTAATAGATGGCTCATTGACCATATTTTGGCCCATCACCTGGGTGTTCTTTAGGCTGATTGTGAGGCCACCATATACCACCAAATATTCTATCTGTCTGCATATTTATCTATATATCTATCTGTCTATCTAACTATTTATCTATCTCATAAGTCCAAGGAGACACTACAGGCAGGACATATGTGAAAAACAAGATTTATTGAGTTCTTCTTTTTAGTTCATTAAATGCTCTATCTTCCTCAAGAGACAACTGCACATTTACAGGAACTCTCCATCTTGTAAGACCTGCAGGGTACATGCAATATTTGCAAAATTAGCTACAGACGTTCTGTAATACCAAACTTATCTAAGAAAACCTTAACCTGTCTTTTAGTAGAAGGTAGAAGACAGTTTTTATGGCCTCTGTCTTTTTTAATTGTGGTCTTACCACCCCTCTCCCTATAAGGTACCCTAAGTAATTGGCTTCCTCAGTACACTGTTTACCTTCTTAGCATTTACAGTCAAGCCAGCCTATCTTATCTTATAGAGTATGGCACAGCCTGCACTTTAGGTAAGTGAAACTTCCAGTCCCCCAAATAAATGGCCATATCATCCAAGTATGCTGCAACATATTGGGAGTGAGGCTTCATATTTTTTTTCCATTAGCCCCTGAAGTCTTGAACTGACCTTTACTTCAGAGTTTACTATCAAGTGTTGTTGGCTTCATGCAGGCCAAATGATAACACTGTGTTCTGAAATAGACCATCAGTGGTTACAAAGGCTGTTTTACATTTTGCAGATGGGGTACATGATATCTGTTAGTATCTCTTCATTATGTTCAATGATGTTTCCCAGGTTCTCTGTCATCTCATCAAATCTGAGCATGAGAAAGTGGCAAAACTTTGAAATGCTATTCACTTTCCTAAAGTTATTACACATACCTCTCAACCAGTTAGCACAAGACATCTGGACAACATCAAAAATAATGAGGGCACAAAGTTCCAAAAATAGGAAAAAAAAAAAAAATGCTCTGACAAACTTAAAATTTAAAAAGGCTCCCTGGTCTCTCCTGCAGAAACCTCAGCTTGAAAGGTCTCTGAAGAATTCTCTATTTTCTTCCATGGCTTCAGTACATCAATGTGATGAATTTGTTCCTTCCTTGCTGTCTAACCTTACAGCGTACTGGACTTATCATTTCCATTACTTTAATGACCTGTTCCCTTTGGCCAGAAATGTGTTTCCCATAGAAAGCACCAGCACTAGTGCCTGATCTACTGGGTCATATTCTCTAAGTTGGACATTCTTGTTATAAACGTGTTGTTACTTTTTTGGTCTCTCTCCACATGTTCTCTTCCTACAGACATTATCAGCTTTAATCTATCATGTAAAATAACACAGTGTTCTACTACATTTTGAAAGGTATCTTTACCTCTTCCCAGGTTTCTTTAGCAATATCAAGAAGCCCTTTTGGGTGCTTCCATTACAGAAGTTCAAATGATGTAAACCCAGCTGAAGTTTAAGGCACTTCTTGGATTGTAAACGGCAAGTAGATAATAAATAGTCCCCCTTTTCCATCTGCACCAATAACATACCTTAGCATAGATTTTAGTGTTTTTTGTTTTCACTTCAACTCAATAAAAATGATTTTCTGCAGTCATGCTGTTCTTTGGCCAAACTACAACAGTGCCAGGTGAGCTTGTCCTACCACAACCCTACTGCCTCTAGTCTGGTACTCACCCTTTCCAGAGTGCTTTGTTGCATTTCAAAAACATCCTGCAGAAACTCATGCACCATTTTTAAGCTTAGTACTGTCAGGGATTCAACAGACGCATCCCAGGACCAGTGTGTTTATGAAAAGTAATTTTGCACTGTAATTGTTAACTCTACATTTTCTGAATAACAGCTTAAAGGAAATTTGGGGTGTTTTGTAAAAGAGGATTGCTTTAATGTTCTTTTGGCTTCCAACACTGTGATTGTTGTTGTGCTAGACTGAACCTTGCTGTTTTCAGTCTTCTGACACTCTTTCTTCACATCATATGGCAGACTATCTGTTTCTATGTAGATGGGTATTCTTAGAAACTATGTGGCTTGGTTATGATTGTTAGCTTATTCTGAGATTAAAAGAGACACCAACAGAAGTAAAACAAATATACACCGTGATCAAAGTTCAGTCCGTACAATGAAAAGGAAATAAAAATGGCCTGATGAAGTACATATAGCACAAAAGTGCTTACCAATAAAGCATTTTTATCCTCTAGCCTTGGCGGTTGGTTGCTGTTTTACTTTTTATTTACTAAAAGAGACACAGCTGATTAATTTAGGAAATTATATTTCTAGCCTCTCATGTCTCTTTACATTTGGGCTTTAGGAAAGGTTGATTAGTAATATTTATGTTAATTTGCAAAAAAAATGGTATTTGATTAAGTACTGCAATGTTGATGTAGACCAGTTGTATTATCAGAATGTACATCAACATGTTAGACCTTGTTAATGTTAAACTAGTATGAGAATATAAATCAGTTAACATACAATTTTTTGATGTGTACGAGATTGTGCCAGACAATTGGCTATTTAAAGCTACAACTTACTACTCTCACAAGCAACAATGTTGATACTGGCAGTAATCAGAAGTTACTAGTTCCATCTAGTTGCATATATTTTACGGTTAATGTTAGTAATATAGTATATGCTCATAGGGTCAGAGTTGTTTACTAGGCTAATGACCACAGGGGCCTTTTTAAGACTAGCCATGCATCCCAAATCCCTGACAAGTTCTGGTACCCTTGATAAGTGCAAGCAGGGGCTTGAGAGATGAAACATTTACAAGCAAGGGCCTGGGGAAAAAAAAACATTTACAGCCTGCCTGTGTCCATTAGAGACGTAGGTACCAAACAAGGAAGGAATTTCCTGTTCTACATCCAATTATCCAAGTTACACTTGAATTGGGTGTAGGGAGGAACTCTGCTTCACATGGGAGGGGAGCCTGTTCCAAAGAAGGGGTAGTCTCTGGTATACATACCTGTATTTCCAGAAGGTCCTATTTATATAACAGGCAAGATTTAAGTCTTTAAAATGGATAATTCTGGTGTTGCTTGTTTTGCAGATATGCAGGAGGAACATAAGAGTGAGCTATGACAATGCCTTGTATGCCAAGCATAGATCTCCACTCAACAGCCTGTAGGAGACAAAATACAAAGGTAGGGCCTTGAGGCAGTCTGCATAGGACATGTCACTTATGCTCTTTATTCTTTTAATGAGGAACCTCTGTGGATGTTCCACTTGTTGGATATGCCTGGTAGGTACGTATCAATGGGGACACTGTACTCAGTGCTCAGCAGATCCTGCCCAGGTGTCCTGCAGAGACCTACAATGCCAGAAAGACAAAAGAAGAGACTTTGGAGTGTTTTTAAGTACCATTTTTTTTGTTTTTATTGTTGCTTATTGCTATTTCTGCCTAAATGCTAGTTTTCTGGTATTTATTGCTTCTCAGAATGCTCATTTTACACTGAAATTGCATTTATTTCTGCCTGCACTTTAAAATTTGTTCTTTGTTGTAAATTGTATTTTTAACTGTTACTGGCTTCCCACTCAAGTGCAACAGCCATTACTGCACTATAAAAGTGTTTTTGCATTTGTTTCTACTGTTTTCTTGAAAAAAAAAATCTTGCTGTTTTCCTGCCTTACTAAGTACTAGAAAAGTCCAGTTTCAGATATCTGTTGATACCTGGACTGTGTTTAAGCTTCTGTGTTTGGCCATACCTTGGGCAAAAAGGAAGTTTCTTTGTTCACCAGTGAGAGTGGGGAGCTTTGAACAGCCTACATGTCCTTGGAGGAGTGGTTTCTGCCCAGAAACTGTAGTTTTATTGGCCATTTTGGACTCATTTCTATCTCTTTAATCTTTCTGATATAAAAAACGCATTTGCACGGTTTTGCGTGCCGGGCAGCGCCGGTTAGCTAGGGTAAAACTATTCCCGACTCCACAAAGTCTACTCTTCAGTTTTTCCCTTGGAACTAGACAAACCTTCAACCTTAGCACTCAAACCATTCATTTTACAGCCCAGCACTTGCTTAAAACTCATAACAAGCACTAACTATCCCTAGCATTAGCCCCCCTTATACTGTCCAGAAGGACAAGGCTTTCTATTCGTCCCCACCAGTCAATCAGAAAAACAGCTCACTCTACCTATTCAGGCATGTCCAAAGGGCAGTTTCCGGTGTACTCCCAGTCCAACTGGTGAATCTGGGCATTTTGAGGCAATGTTACAACTGCCTCATGTACACAGACAACCCTCTCCTCCTATCACCAAACACTAATATATGCGAGAGATGCAATTATACAGCCAGACTAGAGGCAAAGTTCTCTCAACCCCAGACTGTAACTGACTATCAAGAGGAGAAGTGTAATACTTGCAATACACCACCGGTCTCACATAGACCTAACAAACCAACACAGGCAAATAATACACATAAATACACGAAAATATACTCAGAGGCTCTAAATAAAAATCTGCAAAAGCAACAGAGACCTCCAAAGCAAACATCCAATCATTCTCCGCAACCCATCACCAACCATGAAACACATACTTCACAAAATCAGTGTGCTACGCAATCATAGCCCTTAAGGCAAAATAACATACCCAACACACTAATGATAGGTGACTATGGTCAGGCACACTGATGTCCCACTAACTAGGCTGGACAAGGAGAAGGTTACAGTTATCTGCCTATCGGGCACCAGGATCCGCCACATAACACAAGCACTCAGGTCACTTCAGAACAAGTACAAATATGACTCTGTCACTGTACATGTTGGTGTGAATGACCTGAGATGTACCTCCCTGGACTACATGAAAAGAGACACGGAAGAGCTCTCTGATCATGTAGCCCAGGCAGGTATGACCCTGACCCTGAGTAGCATCCTGCCCTCTCCAAGAATGATGCCACAGTATAAAGAAAAAATGAACAACTTCAACAATTGTCTAAGTTTCTGGTGTCATTCAAAGGGGATCCAGTATCTGTCTGCCTGGGATGACATGCTCGACAAGCCACGCTGCGTTGCAAGAGATGGCTTGCACCTGTCACCCTTAGGCTTTTGAATACTGGCAAAGGATCTTGCTAGCCCCACAGTGCCTTTTTTACACAAGGCTCAAAAGACAAACCCACCACCGTAAATAGCATAAGTAACCAAAAACCTGTGGGTAATGCTACTCAACGCCAGAAGTCTAAACCTCAAAATGCATGCACTCGAGGCACTCCTCATTATGGAGAACATCGATATCTGTACAGTAACAGAAATCTGGTTTAAGGCTCCAGAGAGCACCCCAGCACTACCAGGCTATAACTCATACCATACCTTTCGGCCACAGAACCCTGACCGAAACACAAAAGGCGGGGGTGTATCCATATTCATCAAGGATACTCACACCTCCAGGTTAGTGGCACAGCACGATGCATCAGAGATCATCTAAGTGCAACTAACAATGGGCAAAACTGCAATCCAAATTGTAGCTTGCTACAGATCACCCACCATGACCCAAGACCCCCATTCTGCATTTCTGGAGACACTGGGAAATATGAAGGTCCTACCTAACAACCTAATACTGGGTGACTTCAACTACCCAAACATGAACTGGGAGAACTACTCAAGTACTAACTCCCTTGCCCAACGCTTCCTAGAATTTATAAACTCGAACGCCCTGGATCAACTGGTCAACACCCCCACCAGAGGGAACAACATATTGGACCTGCTCATCACCAACATGAGTGACCGGAGTTCCACACCTGACGTCAACCCCTCACTGGTTAGATCAGACCATAGACTAATCACTCTTGATATTCACATTCTGCCCCCAACCCCAATCAAGGAAACCACCAAGAAAAATTTTTCAAAAGCAAACTTCACGTTGCTTGAGACCAAGGTGGAAAGGTTCACAACCCCCATGCCAATAGACAATGCTGTCCAAGCTGCTGAAACCTATACAAAGGCACTGTATGATCATCTGCAGGAATGCATGGATCGTACTATCCCAAGTAAAACCAAGACTCACTCCTCCAAGAAAAGGAAACCAGTCTGGTGGACCCCTGCCATAAACAGGCTCTACAGTAGAAGGAGGAAACTAATAGAGATAAGAGCAAAATCCCTAGAAGGAAAGACATCCCCGATCAGTATCAGCAATAAACTGTGATCCTTCATTAAATCATCCAAGGCTAGCTTCGAAAGAAAAATTGCCAAGGACTCCAAAGATAACCACAAAGTGTTCTTTAGCTATGTCAAGAACCTAAGTGGAATCTCTCAGATCTGCTCTGAGTTGGTGCAGAATGGCACAAAATAGACTGAACCGACTGATATTGCCAACATTTCGACAGACAGGTTCAGTGCAAACTTCACACCCCTCTCACCCCTTAAAGGGCCCATAACCATACCAGAGGAATGTAAGGCCCTGGCAATCACTGACACACAGGTTAAAACAGCCCTATCCAAAGCCAAAACCACAGCCTCAATGGGACCGGATGGTGTCCCAGGCTGTGTCTTACAAGAGCTCCAAAATGAACTAACCCCTCACCTAAATACACTGTTCAAACTCAGCCACTCTACAGGCTATGTACCCACAGAGTGGCGCACAGCAACAGTTATCCCACCCCACAAAGGTGGCACCACAATGGACCCCGGGAATTATCGCCCTATAAGCCTGACTAGCCTGGTCTGCAAGGCTATTGAGCCCATCATCATGGAACTCATTAACAGAGACATTGGGAACCTCCAGACTTTGGACCCCACCAAGTTTGGCTTTGTTAAGGGCAGATCATGCCTACTAAACCTGGTGGACTTCTTTGAGACACTTACCAAGGCATTAGATGAGGGCAAGGAGGACCACACAGCCTACCTAGACCTCGCTAAGTCTTTCGACACCATTCCCCATTCTGGTATTATAGACAAACTCACCAACCTGAACATTAACCCCTAAGTCACGAGATGGGTTGCAGGATTGGCTCACAGACAGAACCCACATGGTGAGAGTTGCAGACTCTAGGTCCGACTATAAACCGGTTACAAGTGACGTCCCACAGGGCTCAGTCCTAGGACCCCTCCTGTTCGGTATATACTTCTCAGAGGTACAGGCAAGCACAGGAGGACTTTGTCTGGCCAAGTTCACAGACGACTGCAAACTAGGGGCCATAACTGATTCTCCAGCTTATACAGACACCCTCCAGAAGGATCTCACTAAGATGGATACCTGGTGTCAAAACCATGGCCTCAGGCTGAATGCCAAAAAGTGCATAGTCATCCCCTTTGGAAAAAACAAAGTACCCGTGAACTACCACATGGGTGGTAGTCCCCTAAATACAGAAAAAGTAATAAGGGATCTGGGGACCCAAGTAGATAGCAATCTCTCCTTTGATAATCATATTGCCAAGGTGGTTAGAAAATCCTTCTACGTGGCCCACCTAATCTCAACAGGGTTTGCATCCAGAACAAAGGAGGTTATTGTGCCTCTCTACTCATTACTCATTAGACCCATTATAGAATGCAATGCCCCCATTTGGGATGTACCTTACAAGACACCTGCAACAGCTGGAAAGACCACAAAAGTACCTCACCAAGAGGATTACTGGCCTCAAACAGATGACCTATGCAGCCCGACTAAAGAAACTCCAGCTGTACTTGGTTGCATACCACTTACTCAGAGATGATCTCTGCTTGACATAGAAGGCCATGTCCAAACCAGAATTGATGGATATGCTTCACCTAAAAAAAAAATCCCTGAGAGCCACACGCTCTAGGGATATAAACCTTACCACAACTATAAATAGGACGTGCTGGTGGGATAGATTCCTTACCCAGAGACTCCCCATGCTTTGTAACAAGATTCCAATATACATCAGGCAGAGCCCCTCACTAGCACTCTTCAAGAGAAACCTTGACGGGTGGATGGGAAACAGAAAATATACCCCGGGGCTCACTGCAGTGGCTCTGCTGGACAGAGGTGCAGGGAACTAATGGCTCTGCTGGTAAGAGGCACAGGAAACTAATCAAAGGGGGTAGCAACGTCAACACACTCTGGCTAGGCTTATATAAATGCCCTTGGGCAGATAGCCTAGTACTTAGTTATGAACCTATGAACCTATGACAGGTCTGATGAATGCTGAATAGAGTGGAATAATGACTTCCTTGGACCTACCTTTGTTTATAAGTTGCACAACATAAAATGATTTCCTCATCACTGCAGACATATGATTGCGAAAGGCTAGATTAATGTCTATGTGTGTCCCCAAGTCCCTGCCTACTAAGTAAACTCTTAGGGGAGTGTTGTCAATATGATAGTTACCAGGGGTGGATGACTTCCTAAAGGAAACTATTATGCATTTCTTGGCATTTAGCTTTAGTCCATGACTCAGACGCCAGTTGTTTGTTTATATCAGTCCTTCCTGGAGAATATTTGTGTCTGTGGAGGACTCAATGATGGCTCCTAATTTGGAATTATCTGCAAATTTAGTCAGCCAGAGGCCACTGACATTGGCCTTGACTTCAGAGAAGTAAATTCCAAAAAGAAGAGGTGTCAGGACTGATCCCTGAAGGATTCATCTTGTGACTGGCCTCTTTATATTCTAACTTCCTGGGTCCTGTCTGTCAGCCAGCTGGCTATCCACTGGGTGACATAACCTCTTGAGTTTGTCAATAATGCCTAGGTGGTGTATTGTGTCAAATGCCTTGGCCAGGTCAAGGTAGGTAGCATGAACCATTTTGCCCTCATCTATTGCTTTGGTGGCCTTCTCAATGAAGTCTGTTAGGTTGAGTAGGCATAACCTGTCCCTGATGAAACCAAATTGGGTTGGGTCCAGTGTCTGGAGATGTTATGTTACTGTTACTACTGGTTATTTCCATGATAATTCTTTCCATGGCTTTGCATATGAAAGGAGACCTTGAGGTCGTTAATTTCCAGGGTATGTAGATGGCCCACCGCCTTTGTGCAGAGGGATGACTATCACTGTTCTCCACAAATGAGGTATGAAGCCTGTTTATTGACAACAGTTAAATAGCAATTCCAGTGGGCCTGTCATATTTCATGCTATCTAGAAGGCATCCTGGGATATTGTCTGAGCCCATTGATGCAGTGTTCTTGGCCTTAGAGAGAGCATTACGGACCTGTTCCTTGTATTAGCAGGGGGAATTATATATGCTGCTTGCTTCCTATTTTTCTTGCTGAACTGATTATATTCATAATGTTTGATGAGCAGAACATGTCTTTCTAACTGTGCACTACTGTATATATTTGTATTGATTGCAAAATTTATCACCTTCGATACAGCCCATTTCAATGATATAATCTACTGCAGGAAGGGCTAATCTACATCTACTCACCTCCCCAAAGACAGAACTAGTAGTGTTTTCTAATTTTTACATTTGAACCTTGTCTTCACTATCATCCCCAAAGTTTTTGAGCTTGCTGGTGTCATTATTCTTGGCCAAAGCTGATTCAGTTGGTAGGTAGAGAGCGCTGGCTTTCCTTTTCTAGATTAATTCAAGTCTACATATTTTTTTTTTTCTTTTTACATTTTAGCCATGTCTATTTTACCTCCTCCGGAAGTTTTCAGCTTGCTGGTGTGTGAGTATATTTTACTAAAGCTGCTTCAGTGGGCATATAGAGAAGGCTGGCTTTCTAACACAGTCTGCCTTTCTCTATTCTTAGCTAATCAGTCTAACTTCATTCTCAAACATTATTTTTTTTTCTTTCTGTCCTCTCATCTCTTGTCCTAGACAAAGGTTTGTGTAAGCCTCTTGCTATCGAGCAACCCCACCTCTCCCTCCTAATGTGCATTGTCTCCAACTGTAAGAGCAGTCTCTCTAAGCAAGCTGCACTGAGTATTAGAAAGTTTTTCAGCCTGCATTAACAGCCCTGTATCTTATTGCTTTTAAATAACTGGTACAAATATTCGTAAGTCCTCTCAAATAATTTTACTGGCGTTTGGCCTAGTGGTGTACTGCCACTATAGGTATGCACAAATGACTTGGAATGTAATCAGCAGAAACCCCTCAACTCTTGTCCCAGTTTAATAGTGCCTTTTTCAAATATAATCTGTTTGTTGCCCTCCCATTAATAGTGCATCAGTCACCCCCCACCATACACATTATCTCTCTATTTTCTCTTATTATGCAGCTGCAACATGTATTTTCCTTGCTGATTAGAAATAATTTCTTCTAATAATTAGAGGATAACCTATAAAGTTTTAGAGTAATACAAGCACCACTAATAAAAGTTAAATTGAATAAAAATGATTTTCTGCAATCAGGGCATCCACTCAGATCATGTTTTGGCCAAGCTACAATATTGCCAGCTGCAAACTGCTCATTGCACTCTGGCTCACTCCACTCCCCTACTCTACCCCCCATATCCCACACAAACCCACCTCCTCTAAGCTTATTTCTCATATTAGTCCCACCCTCACAAATATACTACCAATCCACAATGACGTCTTCCCACTAATACATACCTAATAAAAAACAACATCTTACATCACCAAGTTACTATAACTGACAAATACTTTAATCCACCTATAAAGCTATGCTACAAATCCACAGCAACTTCCTCCACTGAAACCTAACCAACCAATGAAATATCTCCTTATTACTATAACTGACAATATCTACTTTCCCCATCTAAAGATGGGCTCCTTTAAAACATTGCATACCCTTAACTTGTCGCTCTACACCATGATCGAATGTTTCACTCTAAACTCTTTAATATTGATATTATTATCTTCATCTTACTAAACACAACTGCCTGAATGCTTCACCTGGTACTAAAAGACACATGACTACAAAATAACCCCTTCATCCATTGTGTTCAATATAGGTCTCCATTCATCTAAAAATCACTACACTAACTTTATTAAACCTAAAATACTCCATACCTCCAAAAGGATTCAAAGGTATTATCCCCACAAAAGTACAAACAACACTTTCATATAAGTGTACTGTTAAATTTACTACTAGCAGGTGATATTCACCCCACCAAGTTACTCTACAAATAATAAATCAGCCCTGCCTGAAAACCTAAACTCCTCTCCCGACAAAATAAGAAATAGCAACAAGAAACTCAATTTATTCCATATGAACATCAGAAGCATTGTAAACAGAATTCCAGAATTACATGCATGAATAAAATATCACCCCCCGACATATTAGCAATAACATAATCTTTGCTAAAACTGAAATACTCCCCCCAAGCGCACATATGGGCTTTAACATCCTAAGTGCTGATAGATTTAAAAAAAAAAGCAGTAGTATTAGAAATAATGTCCTACGGTAGCATAACCCTCTTACCTTTCCCATCTTCCATACCCTCCTTTCTCAATGCTGAATTACTTCCAAGCAATCTAAAAGTCTAAAACTAAATGCACACAAAACAATATGTGTGGTGGCCCTTTATATCCCACCTGGTTACAATATCAGCTCATTGGAAGACATTCTATCCTGGCTATCTAATAATGTACACACAGAGTCAGTTATACTAAGCGATGCTAACATCAACTGGTCAAGTCTCACCTCTCAGGTAACAGCTTCTAGTACAAATCTGGACAGTTTTCCCAACTTAACAGTGATCCTACCACAATCAGCCTGAAAAGTGGTAAAGCTACCACCCTGGACTGATTATTAATAAGTCACCCTAACATAAGCTCCCACAGCACCTTAGCTAGCACACTTAATGACCACCTGCCCGTATATGCCGTAGGAGAATGCCATTCTTCTGCCAGGGTGCACAAATATAAATCCTCTTACAACATAAACAACTCTGACCAACAGCTCTTTAACACCTTACAACAGTCATGTAACTAGAACCTCCTAAAGGTCTTGCCACTAGATGATGTTGTCTACTTTAATAAGATTGTTATGGAACTGCTAAACAGCATGACCTCCCTTAGGCTTAACAGAGTGCAGAACAATCTTGCTTCTTAGTTCACTCCTACAAATAGGAAATTAATGAGGAATAGAAATAAAGCCTAGAATGAGTCGCTCAATAATAAAACAGAAAAAAATCTTCAGCAATATAAATACTTTCAAAATAAAGCCAAATGGTTGATCAAACCTGATAAGAAAGTTTGCTATTGCAATTTGCAGAATAGATGCTACAAATATTCTAGGCAATTCTGGGCCACCATATCTAAAATACCACATACTGGAGCAAATGGAAAACCAAAACTCAAAGCCCTGTAGTTCCCCAGAAAAAAATACCCATTGTTTTCAATGATCACTTTATCTCTAGCCTTGCTGAACTACTTCACAATAAAACTCAAAACACATCAACGCCCTCTAATAATCTGACAACATCCCACTAAGTCTCACCTCCCAGTTCCATTAATATCCACTCATTCTCCTTTCAACCAGTATCTGTCACAGCAATCAAGAAATACCTCAACTAAATTAAACGAAATACACCTGCTCCAGATGGAATTCCTGGTGATTTCTTAAAATAGCTCCCAGCTCAATTTTCTTTCCAATATCCATTCTCATAAATAGGTCTGTTCAGGAATCACATGTCCCAGCCTTATGGAAACAATCCCACATCATCCCACTTCACAAGGGAGGTGACTCCAATGATATATACAACTTTAGACCCATTGCCGTTCTCTCTCCTCTTTCAAAAATCCTTGAAAAATGCATTCATATTCAATTAATGACTCATTTACAAACCAACAACCTCCTTCGCCGTACACAGCATGGTTTCAGACCAGGGTATATCACCACCACAGCTCTCTTAAACTTCACCAACACTACTAACCTAGGCAGACACAAAGGCCAGCTGGTTTCTAGATCTGGCCAAGGCCTTCCATACCATTTCCCATGGCCTTCTTCTAAAACAGCTCTCATCACTTGGCCTATCAAATACATCCACTAACTGGTTATCCAGCGACCTTTGCAATAGTCTCCAGTCTGTTAAATGGATTCATTCATACTCATCCTTCCTACCCATCAGAACAGTTTTTCCCCCAAGTTTCCATACTGGGATCACTGCTTTTCAACACTCAGCCAAATGTCAAGCATCCCTCATACAATATGCTGATGACTCCACATCAATTTGCTCTGCTAGAGTCATATAATTACTCTACAACACCTCAACCAAGAGTCATTTTCATCAGTTGAAAGTTGGTTCAATAACTCCCAGGTTCTACTCAAGTCAAAAATAAATAAATAAATAAACAAAGCTGCTGCTCTTTCTCCCAAAAGCCCTTACACTGTAAACAAAATTTCTCAATAACAGCATCTGGTAACATCTCTATAGAAATCATCCCCCATACCAAGCTGCTAGAAATGACAACTGATAACGTGAAATTTGACTTGCATGAGCAACAGGCTATAAAAAACTCACAAAAAATTAAGGGAACAAAAAAAAAAACTTAACTAATTCAGCCAGAAACTCCTGCCTCTACACTCCTACTCCCCACTTTACTACACGGTTCCCAGTTCTGCTTAACCTTCAGGCTTCCATCCAAAATAAACTAAATTAGTGTTTCAATAAAATAGCAAAATTATGACTTTCTCACACAAGATTCACTAACTTCTCCACATCTTAGCAGGTAGTAATGACCTAACATCAACAGAAACTTTCACTTTAATGATACCGTACTACTAATGTATGGGTAATGATACCGTACTACTAATGTATGGGTAATGATACCGTACTACTAATGTATGGGTAATGATACCGTACTACTAATGTATGGGTAATGATACCGTACTACTAATGTATGGGTAATGATACTGTACCTCTTGTGACGACCGTGCCCTGGCCCAGCAATCAAGGAGCCTCAATCCTCATCACTAACACCAGGGATTTTGTCTCCTAGAAGAGGAAAGGATAACTAATACACACAGTAAAGTACAATTTCCCTTAAGTGCACACAGAGATCGCAGTCAATCTGGGCCTGGTTGCTCCCTTGCTCACCAGGTCCTCAATAAGACTCTCCACTGGCACAGCTATAGGTCCAGGTTTCAGCCTAACTGGGAAAGCTAGAACCCCCTGTACCCTTTTGTCCAACCAGCGCTTTGTGTCCCTGCTCAAGTAGCTGACAAAACACACACACACTTTGAGATAAGTATTTATACAACTTCACAGACACTCCTGGGAAAGGCTGACACAGATTCTCCAGCTGTGCCCCTTTACCCAGACTATACAGTAGTAATTACTGCCACCACCCAGTTAATAATATCAGCTACTAAAAGGCCCTTAAAAGGGTGTCCAATTATTACTGTGCAATATTAATATCCAATGGTAATGTGACTATACAGTCTAAGGCTTATCAGAGTGGCCTATTACAATAAACTCTATATAAATATGCAATGTACTCTAGAGAATATCTCTACACAAAGCAGCCACAGGTAGAAGATTTTAAAAATATTTAATAATAAATAATTAAAACACAAGACAAAACTACTAACCACAGAGATATCTAAGAGTTCACAGATCACACAGAAACTTAAAATAATACAGTAGGGCAGGTCTGGTTTCAAAGAAAAATACCTAATTAATCTTTACTAGCTTTAACTATTCCTACAAGATATCACAGTGCTAAAAACTTACATGTGAGCATAAGCAGAGTGCTGATAAGTTAGATGTCCAAGATCAAAATGCTCCAGGTCTCTTGTGAGAAATAGCATTTAAACATTACTAACAAAAATGTCTCTAAGGCCCTTCCAAAATTACATTATTTTTGACACTTAGGTTTTCCCAGTATTCATATTGCATCATCTTAACACCTGGTCTGAGTTCTCAGGCCACAAACTGCATTATTTAGCAATCTAACACCTCCTCAGAAACTTACAACGATACAAGACATTTCACATGTATATACTAACAGAAACTAAAGCAATAAAAGCACCTTCCACATCTAAATTTTGGTCATAAACTTTAGCCTTAAAACAATGGGCATGAAATCTTCATCCAGCCACCCTCAGGTCGAATTCTAACATGAAAGGATACAACATGCTTCACTGGGCCAGTAGAGTGCAATGTTGTCACATATTTTGCAGTTCCACATTTCACAGTGTTTTCTTACATTTAAAAACACAAGCCTGTATTTTACATTTATTTATACAGTTGATAGAATTATACATTAAATTCTATTTGACTAGGCTGGCAGCCTTCGCCCATCTCTCCCCAATCGTCACACTTCTAATGTATGGGTAATGATACTGTACTACTAATGTATGGGTAATGATACCAGCACAGGTTTACTAGCTATGCCCCTTTCTGCCCAGACTATAAGGTAGTCATCACTGCCACCAACCCTTACTTAACAGCTACTATAAGGCCCTTACAAAGGGTGTCCAATCCTATTGTGTAATGTTGCTAATAATACAAATTGTAGTTTTGACCAAGCGCCAGGCTATTTAGGGGTGGCCATTACAATGTCACCAAATACATATGCAGCTTAAATATGTGTCACAGATATCAGACACAAAGATAGGTTTAGATATATTTAATAATAAATAATAAAAGAACAAGACAATACTCAACACAGTAACTACAGAGTTCAGAATCACAGGAAATATTTTAAAACAACATCGTAGGACGGTCTCAAATAAATACAGAAAACATCTAAACTAATCTTTATTATATTCCTATCTATATCTAAGATAAATTACTTTTCCCTAGTTACTTACTATTAGCAAGCAAGTGCAGATGGTGATGATGATGGATGTTTCCAGGTCAAAGAGAAAATACAAAATGCCCAGTCAGTCTCTGAGAGAGTTCTTAAGTTAATATCAAACATTGCTGCTGGGTCAGCTTGGATGGCATCACTCTTTATCACCTGACTTCAGTTCCCAAGCTACCCCCATTGTCAGAAAGTACAAACATTTTTAGCATCTCTCTTAAAAATACATATCTTTCAAAACTGTGCAGCTGCTAGGATGTCATAGAACAATAAACACACTTTACATTTTAAACACAGCAATTACTTTTCTCCAAGACAACAGGAAAAACTTCTAGCTCTAGACATCCTGTCTCCTTGCTGCATTAACTATCTTTTATAGCACATTGTAAAACACTTTTAATTTCAACTTATTTTCTTGAAGTTTTGCAAGTTAACTCTGTATGCTCCAGCTTCTACTATTAAAACATACATTTGCACAGGTATATAGTTTATATACATTTCTGTTCTTTTCTAGTAGGGTACACTGTGGCTACATTCTTGAAGCTCAATACATAACATACAGTTCTGTATAAATCATATCAATATTCACAAATGACATAAGATTATCCACAAAATTCCAGATAGCTGGGCTGGCAGTGTCACGTGGAAATTACACTCTTACTTTCTTTTCCTTCCCCTTGTTACTCTTTCATTATAAAGGCTATCTCAGAGCAAATTTTACAATCACTTTTACTACTTTTTGGCTTATAGATAGTTGTTGTGGAGAGTCTGCCTTTGCTTGCATTTTTGCTTTTACATGAGCAGAAATATGCTCAGAGCTCTATATTCCCCTGCTTATCTCACACATGCTGAGAGTCCTTACTCAAATGCTATTCTTTCTTTGTTTTTATCCTGTTTGTGCTAACAAGTCTTGTAAGTCTCAATGAATTCTTCTGTCTTGAACTCACCTTTACTTCACAGTTTCTTATCAGTTCATCTCCAGTTCTTATACTGATATATCAAGTTTCTGTTACTCCATCATTATCTTTCTCATGCAACAGACTCTTAGAATTACTCTGTGTGTTTCTCTCTCTCTCTCTCACTTTCTGTAGATATACATATATTTGGGTTCCTGTTAGATGACTGAAGATGCATTATATCAAAAGCGCCTTGGTCGAACTTAAAACAACGAAAACGCAAAATAGTGAAGTGGCTTTTAAGCGAATTCTTTCCTAATGAAAGAATTTGCTTGGCCGCTTCCATTACTTTGCCATTTTTGGCACTGTAGTGCGATCTCAGAGTTGGTATATTTAAGTAGGGGGTGGGGGGCACAGCCCCCCACTTTATGTATTATTTCAATATTTTTCTTTTTGGAACAGCAATTTTTTTCCCACCTGGAAAAAAAAATCGCTGTTCTGAGCTTTCAAGATTGTAAGCTTTCACTTACATGGGTTTGATTATTCATTGTTCGCTTTTTAAAGTGTTCAGTGCTATAATACAGACTATATATATATATATATATATATATATATATATATATATATATAGGTAAAAAGAAGTATATATATACACATATATATACAGATATATATATATATATATATATATATATATATGTATGTATGCATGTGTATATATATATATATATATATATATATATATATATATATATATATATATATATATATATATATATATATATATATAGTTTCACTTCATAATCTCGAAATGCTGAAATCTCGAATTCCAGCATTCCAAAACCATAAAGCTGAAAATGCAGAATGACGAAAGTGCATAAGAGAGAATTAGAATATCTCAAATCCCCACTTATGCATTAAGGTTACGTGGTAAGTTACGTGAAGTGTTTGGCTGGTATGGTGTTTGGAATTGAAGGTGAGTGAGTGTGTGTGTGTGTGTGTGTGTGTGTGTGTGTGTGTGTGTGTGTGTGTGTGTGTGTGTGTGTGTGTTTTTGTACATTGTATGTATGGGTAAGGGTAGGGAGGTGTAAGTATGAGTGTGAGTGTTGGATTTGTTGGTGTTTGTGTATGTGTGATGTGTATTTGTGTGCGACTGAGTGTAGAATACCATAGTGTGATTTTTTTTTTCATTATGTGCGATCTCGGAGCTGGTATATATAAGTAGGGGGGTGTGGGTGGTGCAGCCCCCCACATGAGGGGGTGCAGGGGGGCTTACCCCCCTGCTTACATGTAGTGTAGGGTTGTGTGGTTTGTGTGCTGTGGGTAGAATGGTGTGTGTGTTATGCAGTGTATGGTGTATGTATGTTCGTGATTGTGTGATTTGTGATTGTGGGTTTCCGGATTGTGAATGGTTCAGCTTCATAGTTTTGAAATGCTAAAATTTGAGATTTCAGCATTTCAAGATTATGAAGTGAAACCATATATATATATATATATATATATATATATATATATATATATATATATATATCTATATATACAGCATCATATTGTGCTTCTATTGGTAATGTTCTCATCACCAAAGACTTGTCCTTACAAATGAATGAGTGTGGGCCTGAACCTCTCTAACTCATGGCTGTCTTGTCAAAGTCCACTACCCCTAATATGCACTCTACTCTCCTTGCTGTTCTTTTCAGTTTGTATTCTGAAACTCAGATTTAGGTACACAAAAACAGAATACCATAGTGAGATGTAATTAATATACATGTTGATTTAGCAAGGCTCTATGTTTTTCTACAGAGCATTGCTTATACATTTTGGTGAGTTAACAGAATGTTACTGTTTACTGAGCTATCTCCATATAGTCTTTGAAGTAATTTGCATATGGATAATGGACTTTTCCTTAATCTTCTGAAGTATTCCAGGTGTATTACAAGAGAAAAATACTTAATAAGTTGTATTTTTTTTTGCCTCTATAGTTCACTGACATGGATGCTGTTTGTTTCTTAGTGGTTTATTTACATCTCTATAGTAGGACTATGTGTTTTTTGGTGATTTGAACATTTGTTAACCAGGATGATAGACTGGACCAAAGACTCACTTTTTGGCTAGAGGCAAGAGACACATGTAATGAGCTAAGGATTGTCCAGGTGTTAAATATTAGGTATAAAGTTCCCAGACCTGAAGAGAATATGGGGTTCCACGCAGACAGTGACCAGAAATCAGTAATTAACCCCACACCTTGGAGCTGTGAGGCAGACATCCGACCTAAAGTAGATTCAAGTCTGTGACTTACATGCCAAACCAGTAAGATTCAGACAAACAAAATTATTGCAATTGCATTATTCAATGAAAAATGCAGTCTGATCAAAAGCACACTAGACAGTGCAAAAACAATATAGGGTTTAATTCCCCCTATACCTCCTAGATATACCAGGTCTAGAGTTATACATCAGTGAAAAAAGAACAAAGACCACCTGCTTTGAAAGCTCATCCTGCTTCATTACCTACCCAATACAATCACGACCAGAGCCACAAGTGCAGCAAAGCAAAGAAGACTTTCTCCCTGTTGCAAGCTGTTACTAAGTGTTATTTGAAGAAGATTATAGGGCGGCAATGCAGTACTGGTATTCATTTTTGAAGCCACAAGGATATCAGAGGTTCATAAGTGTACTGAAATAATGCATTCACGCTTTAGGTTGAGGAGATGCTAGCCTGGGGAATGACCAGGAGCTCTAGATGGCGTAGCTGAGGAACTGATCACAGCTCATAAAATTCCCTACTGCTGTGGTACATCAGCACAGCATAACTCATAAAATTACAAATGAAACAACAATACCACACAACTGACATTTGCACAAAAAAATTAATAAAAATTACATTTATTGAAACTGTCATTTCAAGAATAAATGATAGCAATCCAGTAGATAAATCAGTCCTTTATTTACATACACATTCTGCCCCTAAGCCACTATACTTATTTAAAAGGTTGCACCTCATGATGAAAGAGATACAGCTAAATAAATGTTTGTTGTTACATTTGGGTAAGTATTGCAGTACACTTGCACTTTGTACATTCACCCCATGTCATGCAGTGACATATACCCCTGAAGGTATAGTAGAGTGTGTGGTTTGTATGTTCCTCCAATACAGCAACCTTCTCCCACAGCAGCTGTACATGCTATGCCAGTGTACTACCAACGTCCGCGGTAGTAGTGGTGACATCTGTCACTTCAAGGATCACCACTTGCCATAGTGCATTGTCTGCTGGGGAATGCATATCCATACAGCTCATCCATGACCCTTTACAATAGCAAAGGATAAACCCAAGCATGTCACCATCCACTGATATGGCTAAAAAATGCAGCCTTAGAGTGTGTGTGTTTTTGATACTGTAGGCATGTCTGCTATTGGCAGCACATGTGAAGTTTATGCAACAATACATAACCCAACATATAATGTAGCACCACTGTGTCCACAACCATTGTCCTGTCCCTGTCTGGGTTTATAACGAGCATCATTGACATAGTTAACTACTGTCATGCTTCCCTTACACCTCGCATCCACAAATTATTAATGAACCTAAAAGACCCAATTAAAAAAGAAGAAATCATACCTTATGTGTACTGTCATTAATTGAATTGAATTGAGTGAATGTTGGTTATTTCTTCTGAAACTGTGTACTGTATTGCTCCCCATACCAAAGACATAATAAGCAGAAAACAAGTATTAAGGTGCTATAAAAATTTACTCTTGAGAAGATAAGCTGGTTAAAGAAAAAATGATGACATCTACTACTGCAAAATAAATAATGAAGTTTAACAGGGAATGTTTCATCATACTATTATAAACTGGATATTCTGCATGGGAAATGTGAAGCAAAAATCTGGGACTGCTGAGAAATATTTACACCCATCTACCTGCTGGATAGTGAGAAAATAATATAGGATGTTTAGCTTTTACAATAACAAGGGCACATCACGTTGTTCTCATTTCTGTCGATCATACAATTTAAACCTAAGGGTCCGATTATTATTTATCAGTTTATTGTGCATGTTTTACTTACTTAAAATGCCATTTGTGTATTTGGTGTAATGACCCTGTGACACTGCCAGCCCAGCTATCTGGAATTTTGTAAATAATTCTACATCATTTGTGAATATTGATATGATTTATACCAAAGTATGTGTTGCACAGGGTTTGCACAGTACTGAGCTTCAAAATGTAACCACAGCATACCCTGCTAAAACATAGAAGATTAACTTGTAAAACTTCAAGAAAATAAGTTGAAATTAACTTGTTTTACAATTGCGTTATAAAGCTTAGTTTCAATGCAGCAAGGAGACAGGATATCTAGAATTAGGGTGCCTTCTACATTGTTTTGTAACTGTTTTATTGTTTTATGTCCTCTAGCAGGTGCAAACATCTGAAGGCTATGTATTCTCACAGAGAGTTGCTAAATTCTCTTAGTTTTGACTAAAGGGGCTTAGCTTGGAAACTGAAGTCAGGTGACAAAACTGATGCCATCCAAGCTAATCCAGCAGTAATATTTGATATTAATTTAAGAACTCTCTCAGAGAGAGACTGGGCATTTTGTACTTTGTCTTGGACCTAGCAAGAACATCCACTCATCATCACCATCTGCACTTGCCTGGCTGTAAGTAAGATTTAGGGCATATTATCTTTTTTAGATACAGATAGGAATATAGTAAAGATTAGTTTAGATATTTTCTGCATTTATTTGAGACTGTCCTGCAATTTTCTTTTAAAATATTTCCTGTGATTTTGAACTCTGAAGTAACTGTGTTGGGTTTACTGAGTATTGTCTTGTTGTTTTATTATTTATTATTAAATATATTTAAACCCATCTTTGTGACTGATATTTGTGAAACATATTTAAGCTCTGAGAGTACTTGCATATGTAGTTGGTGACATTGTACAGGACAGTCCTAAATAGCCTTGCAAGTCTTGGTCAAAACAACTATTTGGATTAATAGTAACATACAGTAGGATTGGACACCCTTTTTAAGGGCCTTATAGTAGCTAATAAGGATGGCTGGTGGCAGCTGGAACTACCTTATAGTTTGGGCAAAAGGGGAGCATAGCTAGTAAACCTGTGCCAGCCTTTCCCAGTTGTGTGTGTGCATGTTTGTATATCAATCAATTCTCAAAGTGTGTGTGTGTGTGTGTGTGTGTGTGTGTGTGTGTGTGTGTGTGTGTGTGTGTGTGTGTGTGTGTGTGTGTGTGTGTGTGTGAGCTACTTGGGCAGGGATACAAAGCAATGGTTGGCCAGAGAGGGTACTGGAGGTCTTACCTTGGCCACTTGGCTGACATCTTAACCCTATAGCTGTGCCAGTGGGGAGTCTTAATGGGAAACTGGAGAGAGAGGGAGAAACTAGCCCCAGACTGACTGTGATCTCTGTGTGCTCTTAAGGTAAATTGCACTTTACTGTGTGTGTACTTGTCATCCTTCCATTGTGTATGCCCTTCACTGTTTCCAGTGGTGAAAATTGAGGCTCCTTGATTACTAGGCCAGTGCAGGGATATCACAGACCCATTCACAAATTGTCAAGAATTGTGGGATGTATATTTATATATATATATATATATATATATATATATATATATATATATATATATATATACATATATATACATTCTGAGTGCATATATACAGAGTGCAAGGAGTGCCGTGATTACACTCCAAAATTGGAAAAAAGATAAACCTGTTAAGTGATTCTGTAGAGTGAGATTCAACCATAGCATCACTTTCAAAGGTGTGTAACAAATATTACACATTCTCTAAGCACTGTTACAGCTGGATATAAGGAAAGGGACCTTTCTTTACTCTCAACAGTCCCTGAATATCTTTCCTCCCATGTCCATTTAAGTTTGCAGACATTAGTCTGTAAATATTTTTTTTAAATAAGACAAGTATTTAAAAACTGTCCCTGATTTTTTTTCCTTACGCTCTCTGTGCGACAGCATTCACTGAGTGCTTTACTGACTTTCAAACATGGTAATACACTTTGAATTTATTTTTTTTTTTTTGTAACTAGTACATGGAGTAGATAAAACTCCATGCACTACAAAGAGTTACGATTGGGTCTCACCGATCATAGCCCATTATTATGTGTTCCCAACACAGATGTCAAGATTCACCTCAAGATCTTTGCTGTCAAGATGAATTTCAGAGACCTGATTTTGTGACTGCAGATGGTCTGTTGGATCATTCAACAGTTAATTAGCTCTTTGTAACTTTTACCTTCAGAGCAGTAGGGGTGGTAATGATTTGACTGAGGTATAGAACTTTACCATAGTTTTGACAGTAAGGTGTAAAAGTACTGCAGGTATGCTACAGTACATCTGAATTTGTTTACTACAATCCATGCCCATGACATGTATTGTGTGATACTTCTAATTTTATAATCACACAATAAAATTCCAGTGTCTCCTTGCGTATTATTAAGGGGTTACACTGGAGGGCCACATGGTTTTAATAACGCCTGTGACAGCTTTTATGTACGTGTGTATGTGCATGTATGTATACATACGTGCAAACGAATCACCTTCATTTCGTCGACAGTTCATTTCATTGACACTTAACTCAGCAGGCCCAATTCACTGAAAGTTCATTTCACTGACACTTCATTTCACCGACACTCATTTCATCGACAATGATATATGGCCTATTTCCTACTGTACAGTGACCCTGGAGTTAGATAGTAAGGGGGTGTGGGGGGCACATCCCCCTACAATGGGGGGTGTGGGGGTGAAGCCCCCGAAATACTGGAGTCCTATAATGGTTATTTGGAAATAGTTATTCATTGCACTTGTAAGAATACATCTGTATACTGTAAATCGTTTATGACCCCACACCCCACCTTACTATCTATTCTAACTCCAGGGTCGCTGTACAGTAGGGAATAGGCCATATATCTTTGTCGATAAAATGAGTGTCAGTGAAATTGTCAGTGAAATTAAGTTTCAGTGAATTGGGCCTGCTGACTTGGTTATCAGTGAAATGAACTGTCGACGAAATGAAGGTGACCCGTGCAAATACACTCACACACACACACACACACACACACACACACACACACACACACATATATATATATATATATATATATATATATATATATATATATGGTTTACCTTCATTAGGTCATGTGTCTTTTGTTCGACGTTCATTACATCGAAAGGACAACAGCAAAACCCACAACTCCGACTCACAGAGGTTCAAATGGCTATAATGCGAATGCACTATGCCATTCAAACACATGGACAAATGTTGAAAATGATTTTCTGTCAAACCATTTTTGACATTTGTCCTCAGAAGTGTTGAGTAATTTGCTCTGTTGAGTCGCACAAATGCACGATCGCACATACCATTCTTGACAAAATGAAGGTAAACACACAAACACACACACACACACACACATATACATATATATATATATATATATATTATATATATTATATATATATATATATATATATACATATATATATATATATATATATATATATATATATATATATATATATATATATATACATAGTGTTCATTGCTTTTAATAAATACAAAGTTCAGTTTTAGCATCCTGTAAATTGGTGTACGGAGAAGTAGCCTTTATCAAAATAGTCACAGCTCATGGATTTTCTGTAAAGTAAATGCTTCTGTGACCATAGTTAATTACATGTTTAACTGCAGTACAATGCAATGTTGCCAAAATATGATTACATTTACTGTAAATAATGGGTTACTCTGATAGCCATTATGAACTACAGTACCTGTTCATTTTCTGCTGTCATATGTAAATATTCTATCATGACAATCAGTAGACTTACTAAAGCAATACAGACACTGGAAAGATAAATATTGTCTATATCATAACTGCAGGATAAGTTATCAGTGGTCACCTTGTTATCAGTGATCACCTTTGTGTGGAAATCTCTTAAATTATACTGTTAGAATTTATTACTGTATTTATTGGAGGACTTAATCAGCTTTTTTTATTACATTAGCCAACATGATAGAAATGAATGATAAATATGGCATGCAGTGATAAATACAATTTATCTTTTCATTTGCTGCTTTATAAATGTAAATAGGTTCATAGGTTCATAGGTTGGTACTAGGCTATCAGCCCTAGGGCCTATACAAGCCTAGCCATAACAATTCCCTGGCTATTTCTTCCCACACTATTTACTTCCCTGGACCCCTGTCTAGCAGGGCGAATGACGTGATCCCCAGGGTGAATTTCCTTTCTCCCATCCAATCGTCAAGGTTCCTTTTGAAGAGGACCAAAGAGGCACTCTGCTTGACATGTATGGGCAATCTATTCCAGAGTCTGGGGAGTCTCTGGGTCAGGAACCTATCCCTCCAGCATGTTTTGTTTATTGTGATGACAAGGTTTAGATCCTTGGAGTGTGTGGTTCTGAGGGATTTGGATTTCTTTAAGTGTAGCATGTCCAACAGCTCTGGGTTTGACATGGCCTTGTATGTTAAGCAAAGATCGCCTCTGAGTAGACGATATGCGACAGAGTATAGCTGGAGATTTTTAAGGTGGTCAGCGTAGGGCATCTGCTTTAGGCCTGTGATTCTTTTAGTGAGGTATTTCTGTGGCCTTTCCAGTTGTTGCAGATGTCATGAGAGGTACATACCAAACGGGGCATTGTATTCTATAATGGGTCTAATGAGGGATGAGTACAGTGGGACAATGATCTCCTTTTTTCTGGATGAAAAGCCCTTAGTGATGAGGTGTGCCACATAGAAGGATTTACTGACTGTTGTGGCGATGTGGTTATCGAAGGTGAGGCCACTGTCCACCTGCGTCCCTAAGTCTCTTATCAAACTTTCAGTGTTTAGTGTACTGCCACCTATATGGTAATTCATGGATACATGTTTTTCCCAAAGGGGATAACTATACATATTTTGGCATTGAGCTTGAGCCCATGGCTCTGGCACCAAGCATCTGTTTCTGTAAGGCCCTTTTGTAGAGTATCCACATTATTTGGGGATTCAATAATGGCTCCCAGTTTGCAGTCATCTGCAAACTTTGTTATCCAGAGTACCTTAGTGTTGGCCTGTACTTCAGAGAAGTAGATGCCAAACAAGAGCGGTCCCAGGACTGAACCCAGAGGTACTCCACTTGTCACTTGTCTGGAGCTGGATTTGGAGTTGGCTACTTTTACAGTGTGGGTTCTATCAGTAAGCCAGTTAGCAACCCATTGGGTGACGTAGGGAATAATGCCCAGCTTAGTAAGTTTATCTATGATTCCAGAGTGGGGGATGGTGTCAAAGGCCTTGGCAAGGTCTAGATAGGCTATGTGGACCACCTTACCCTTGTCCATGGCTCTGGAGACTGATTCGAAGAAGTCAATCAGGTTCAGGAGACAAGATCGGCCCTTCACGAACCCAAACTGGGTGGGGTCCAGTGTTTGAAGGTTGCCAATGTCTTTGTTTATAAGTTCCATGATAATACGCTCCATGGCCTTGCAGATAAGGCTTGTCAGACTGATGGGACGGTAGCTTCCGGGATCCAAGGTGGATCTCCCCTTGTGGAGTGGGATAACTGTAGCTGTGCACCACTCAGTGGGAACGAAACCTGAGGTGAGGCTATGATTAAACATGACACTTAGGTGAGGTGCCAGTTCATATTGTAGTTCATGTAATACACAGCCCGGGATGTCATCTGGTCCCATGGATGCTGTATTCTTAGCTTTGGAGAGTGCATTTTTTACCTGTGTGGCCGTTATTACCGGAATTTGGCAATCTTCCGGTATTAAGATGGGCCATTTCGGGGGTGAGAGGGGGGTGAAGTTGGCACTGAATCGATCTGCCAGGATATTGGCAATATCCTTGGGATCAGTATATTTAATGCCATTCTGTTTTAGCTCAGAGCAGGTCTGAGCATTGCCATTTAGATTCTTGACATAGTTATAGAATGCCTTGTTGTTGTCTTTGGAATCTTTGGCATTTTTATTTTCATAACTAGCTTTGGAGGATTTTGTGAGGGATCTCAGTATCTTACTGAGGCTGGTAAGGAAGTTTTTTGCATTCTGGGATTTTCCTCTTTTCTGCAACAGTTTCTTCCTTTTGTTGTAAAGTTTGTTTATGGCAGGGGACCACCAGATTGGCTTCTTTTTTTTGGATGAGAGCATCTTTGGTTCTATTTGGGATGGCACGATTTATGCATGAGTGGATGTGCTCGTACAGTGCCTTAGTGTAGGATTCAGCAGTTGAATTTGCAAGTCATCCGAAATGCAATACCTCAAGGGTCCTCATTTCTGACACCGCCATATTTGTTGTAGCACTGTCAATGTATTTATAGCTAGCAATGACCACTACACTTTTACTTTGCCTGCATGTCCTGTCTATGGTCCCACCATACTTACCTGGTCAATTTATAGGTTATATTTAGTTGGGTCGTGGGATGGTCAGTGGTCCTATATCTCAGAACTGTTTTCATCAAACATACTTCATTGAAGCTTATATAATGAGTTGTGCTTCTCTGAAATTTGCTACAGTAATTTGTATTAGGTACACTAGAACTTCCTGTCTGTACTGAATACACTATCACTTCTTGTCATGCATGAAGATAAAAGAAATCCTTCCTGCACTTAGCAACAATGATCACTCAAGCAATTATGGAGACACCGATCACAAAAATCCATTATAAATGGCTATTCAGTAGCCAATCACAGTAAAGAACTTTTAAACATGCCACTGTTAGTGCTAAGTTTGACTGCATGCACAAATTAGCCTTATCCATTCTACTGGCAAAGACCCTGTACCTGTAAGCGGCTGTCAGATGATGTAATGCTCTAGTGCAATTGTATGGTTTCTGATGGATTGAAGTGTCAGACCAAAATAATAGAAGTACCATAGCTGTGAAGCAGCTGACCTGACCTGTGCATGTCTCAGCTGCAGTATGTTTCAATATGCCAGATAGAGATGTGTCCCATAAGTAAGGTTGGTCATTTTTTGCCACTCTGTTCTCCTCAGCTTTATTTAAAAACATTTGCAACTCCTCATTTTCCAAACACATGCTGATGATTTATCCACAGTACGCTGTATTTTTTCTAATCTGTTTATTTTTACTTTGTTGACCACGTTGGTGGACTAGTTCAACGACCCTTTTCAGCCATTACCTGATTGCAAATGCACAGTTAACAGACATACAGCAAAAATGAGAGTCATTCAGTTAAACAGACAGGAATAATTCAGATACAAAACATTGTAGGTATAGAAGGTATCCACTACTTCTTTCATGTTATACAATAAGCCAGTCCACTTGTCTTTTGGTGCTAAACAGCATAATAACAAGTTAAGGTATGAATTAGCCCAGAGTGCTCTCTCACACCTCTGTCATAGGCATCATGCATAAATTTATGGTTTACTACAGTTAGTGTAACACCTCTCTGACTCAGCAAAACAACTGTATGGAAGTTCAGGATAATCATTTTGTTTTTCTTGAAGTGTACTTAGGGCATGGATATAACAAAAGGTACATACGTTCATTGGTCTCCAAACTTGTTGAAATATAACTTTACAAAGCCTTCCAACCACCAGAATGAAAAAAGCCTCCCTGATTTGCAAAAGGAATAAAATGCAAAGCAAGGAATAGCAACAGCTCTTTGTCTGCTTCACCCACAAACTAATCTAAAATTTCCACATTTAATTTATGAAAGGACAAAATGTTCTTACATATAAATCTGTTCCTGAAACGTTAAGGACAGTGTCTCCAAAAAGCAGTCACTCGGATCACTCTCCTGTGTCTATCTTTATGACCAGCCTCCAAAGAATAAATACTTGGGTGCATTCACAAAACTCAGAAATAATTAATTTCAGCTGTATTACCTTTGTCTACAGCCATTTATATCTCATCTGTTATACTGCTTGACTGATCAATCCAAGGAGCCCTGTTCCAAAGATGAACCCATATCTTTGACTGTTAAGTTTGTTTAATTGATGAAGTGGGTCAGTCTCTGCACAGGGGTTGTGTTTCTAGTCACAGACAGGAACAGATAATAAATGACCCCTGACACCCTGAACTAAGAACCCCATGCATTTTTGTGGATGGTGCCAGACTTAACACTGAGCTCTGCATGAACGCTCATACAACCCTAGTCCATAGTTAGCTATGTGCTACCCACAAAACTGACAGTTTATCACAAGAGTTAAGATTATGGGCTATTAACAAGATTCATGCTGTAGTTCTGAGTTTGATTCTCTCTTTTGTCCACTTGTCTGATGTATTATTCTGGTTACTTAACCACAGAGTCATTCCTTGGGTTACATCCATTTAGTCTTGAGTGGGTTTAACTATTCAACAAATAAACAGACTAAACAATAAAAGGACAAATAAATCTGGAATTTCTCTGATGGTTCTGCTTGTTCTGTTTCTCTATGTGGTTATATCTTTCTTCAGGTGAGTTGGTACAGGTTAGAGTTAAAAGTAAATGTATGCACCTTAAAGACCCTGCATTCTCATGCGCTGGTGTGAAGACATGTGAAGACTGCCAGCCTAACTAAATAGAATTTTGTAGATAATTTTGTCATTTGTAAATATTAATATAAGCCACAGGCTTGTTCTCTTAAATGGAAGAAAATTATATTAAATGTGGAACTGCAAAAAATGTAACAACTCTGCTGTAGGAAAGCTGATAAGTCAAGCATTGTATAATTGTTTGACCACAAAACCCAGATCTGAGATGTCTGGATGAAGGAATTCTTGCTTTTGTTTTGAGACTGGAGTTAAGTGCTAGAATTTGCATGTATAATGTCTTTTATTGCTGTAGCTTCCTGACCAGGTGCAAGATCCAAAGGGCTGTTACACTCTGATCTTCTGTTAGCCTGGGAAACAGAAAATAATGATGTAATCTGAAATAAGTCAGTGGTAATGTGTTATCAATTTAAGGACAGAGAGACTCAGAGCATTTTGCATTTGTCTTGAGAACATCCAACACCACCAGCAATCTGCCTATGCTCTATATGTAAGTTTATTTTAGAACTGTGTTTTCTCTTAGATATAGCTAGGAAATAGGATGATTAGATTATTTTTTTTCTGTATTGATGTCAGAACTTTTCTACTGTATTATTTGAAGTATTTCTCTGTGATCTCTGAACTCTTGACTAGCACTGTGTAGTAAGAAGTATTGTCTTGCACTCTTATTATTTATTATTAAATATTTTTAAACCTTTCAACTGTGACTGTTTTATGTAGAAATAAGTTAAGTTCTAGAGTACATTGCATGTATATAGTGATACTGTCCAAGCCACCCCAATAAGCCTTTCTGTGCAGTCACACTTACCAGTTGGATAATAATATTGCACCATAATAACTGGATACCCGTTGTTAAGGGCCTTTTCAGTAGCTGATATTAGTGGGTGGTGACAGCTGGTACTACCTTTTAGACTGGGCAGAAAGGGGGTACAGCTGGAGAATCTGTGCCCGCCTTCCCCAGGAGTGTCTGTGTGTTTGTATATAACTCATATCTCAAAGTGTGTGTGTGTCAGCTACCTTGGCAGGGACACAAGCACTAGTTGGACAGAGAGGGTGCTGGATCCGGACCCTATAGCTGTGGCAGCAGACAGTCTTACTGGGGACCTGGAGAGAAAGAGAGAGACCAGCCCTAGACTGACTGGGATCTCTGTGTGCTCTTACAGGAAATTGTACTTTACTGTGTGTGTATTTGTTATCTTTCCCTATGTGGACGGCCCTCACTGGTGTTAGTGGCAAGCATTGAGGCTCCTTGACTGTTGGGCCAGTGTACGGACGTCACAGCTGGCATTTTGGGTTTATATGACATTGCAATGAGATATTTAGAGTATGAAATAATTTGTCTCTCTGCTACAGAATTTATTAGTGCAAAAACTAGTAATTTAAGAAGACATTAACCTCATCTGACTGTACATACAAATAAAAACGGGTGAGACATTTTCAACAAACATATTTCATTCAATGAATTTCCCACAGTACACAAGTGAATTATTGCGGTACCTCAGCTGATTATATCAGAATCTACAAACAAGCACACATCTGCTCATATGATTTTACCAGACTCATTCAGTGAACCTACTACTAACCTGCATCTAAAATTCAGGCATGCTGTCAAAAATATTTCGGCATAGCATGTGCAGTTATGTCTGAAATCAAAGAACTTTGATTTCATGTGTACTTTGTACAGATTTTAATTTTCCCCTATCTGTACCAAGATGTTTCATGCTTTCATAAAACAGTAGCTGTACATTACACCTCTTTTCTTTGACTTTCCTCTTATGTTCTCTTACAATGGTATGTTTCCCTGTTTCTATAAATTTTTTGTTTACTTTTGTTACCTTATTTACCTGTTGATATAGATTTATTTCTTTTAACTAGGTATTTGAGGAAACATTTGCTGTGTGAAGGAACAAAAGGTCAAGGAGGTTCAAGTCCTTGGTGGTTGAAATGGCTAGACACAGAACTCTACTCAGTAGTTTATAAAGGACTGAGTACATAGAGAGGGCTGCCAGTCGGTCCTGATAAATAAGCTTTTTGAGGCCAAAGATATTTTTAAACTTCTGAGGTCTCTTAAATTGAATTCTGTGTTTAGAAGGGGCATTCAGTAATGGGTGTGATGAGATACAAGTAAAGGAGAATTAAGTCTGTTTTGGGCCTAGAGGAGATGCCTTTGGAAATTATATGAGCTAGATATAAAGCTTTTCAAACTACTGTGGAGAAATATGGAGACCTAATAAAGCCATAAACTTAGACTTACTGACATCTTCCCTCTTCCCTTTGCTTTGACCCCTTTATATTTACAGCTATTGTCACACTAATGCACTTCCAAAGTACTTCAAACTCTAGGTCTGTATTGTAAGCAATCTCAGCCCTCTGTATAACCCTGTATTAAAAGATGTATTAATTTGTATATAACTGGATGTAATGATGCAATGCATGTTTTATAAACCTGCTCACCTGTCTCTATGACTCTACAGAAATTGCATATATATATATATATATATATATATATATATATATATATATATATATATATATATATGGGTCCCCTTCACATGGTACTTTTCATAAAATTACTTTCATATCTTGAGACCATATGATTGATTTTTGAAAAGCCAACCATGGGGAACCACTATCTCCACACAGTGCAGAATGGGAAAATTTCCCACTTCTGCACTGTAGTGCGATCTCACAGTTGGTATATTAAAGTTACGGGGGGTGTGGTGGGCAGAGTCCCCATGGGGGGGTACAGGGTGGCATAGCCCCCTGCTAACAGTTTAAGGTAAGTGTTTGTTGTGTTTTTATGTTTATTTTACATGGTCGGCATTCTGAAAGTCGATCATATGGTCTCAGCCATATGAAAGTCGACTTTCTGAAATGTCGACCATGTAAAGTAGACCTATATATATATATATATATATATATATATATATATATATATATATATATATATATATATTATTTTACAACCGAAAAATCAAACTAAAGAAGATAAAAATTCATATAAGACTCAACTTCTCTTATTAGTTCTAAGGATGGAAGGAATACACTAGGAGGCTGAAATGTTACTTAGCGCTTTCGTCCGTTTATTGTTTTATCGAACTTCATCAGAGTTATATATGTGTGTATATGTATATATATATATATATATATATATATATATATATATATATATATATATGTGTGTGTGTGTGTGTGTGTGTGTGTGTGTGTGTGTTTGTGAGAATGTGTTTACTGCTATTACTGTGTATAATTCCTACATATTTTATCTTATGTACTGTATCCCTGTAGCTATCAAACTTTAATGTTTTCCCTTTCTCAAACTGAAATTGGTTATTTGTGATAAGTGCTTTACCCCAGTACACAAATTTAATAAATTTAGTAAATAAATAAATAAAAATGATGGCCAAAAGATAAGGCATTATTAAAAGAGTGCCTACAGCCCTTACAGCAGTGTTTTATTGGGGGGGGGGGGGGGTTGCCTATGCTGTATGAGAAAATGTTTTGTTTACCAAAAAATAACTATACACATTTTTTTCACATTTAATTTGCAACTATTCCCCTTGCATCAATTGTTAATATGGTCTAATCCATAATGGAGCAAACCTGAATTAGTGGGAAAACAAGTAACAACTCTGCAAACCTGGATAACCACAGGCCAGTAGTGTTATTCTGGAGATTTGAGAAATAGTTGCCAAACAGGAAGGGGACCAACACAGAGTCCTGTGGGACACCAGTGGTAATTTTTTTTTTTGCTTTCAGAAGTAGCACTTGCAACTCTCACCATATGAGTTCAGTTAGACAATCAATTAGTTACTATGCCACTACATAAAGATTTATATTTAAATCTACACGTCTGTCAGTAATGCCTGAATGGAGAACAGTGTCAAAGGCATTGGCCAGGTATATATATGCTATATATACTGCATGTCTGTTATCCCCTATGTTGGTGATTTTTTTCAAAGAAATTAATGAGGTTAAATAGCCAGGACCTTTTTTTTGACAAAGCCAGACTGATAACAGCCCAAGCTTTTGAGGGGAGATCTATCCCTGGCAAATAAGGTATTGACAGATTCTACCCTGATGGTCGTCCTTCAAATCCACAAAATAAACAGCACCAGAATTAACCATCCTAGAGACTTAAACCTTGCCTATGATATAAATAAGACATAGTGAAGAGAAGCAGAGACTACCCCTTCTCTGGAACAGGCTTCCCATCCATGTGAAGCAGAGTTCCTCCATAACCATCTTCAAGTCTAATTTGGGCAAATGGATGGGGAACAGGAAATTCATCACTGGTTTAGCACCTATGCCCCTAATGGACACAGGCAGTCTGTAAATGGTTCATCTCCCAGGCCCTTCCTTGCAAATATGTAATCTCCCAAGCCCCTGCTTACACTTACCAAGAGTACCAGAACTTGTCAGAGATTTGGAATGCATGGCTACGTTTAAAAAGGTCCTTGTGGTGGTTAGCCTATTACACACCTATTAAGAGATTTTTCAATGTCCAGATTAATAAACTATGAGATAATATATTTCATAGCTTTGCATATGAGGCTACTTTGCTGAAAATCATTTTTTTTCTTAAAACTTGCATTTTATCTGTCTCTGGCCTAGCACTCAAGTGTGGGGTTATTTACTGCACTGTTCTAACTTGTTGATACTTGTGAACCTCTGCTTTGCTTAAAAAAACAAAAAAACAAAAACATCTTGCTTTTTTCCCACTTTTCTGAGATTTAAAAAAAGTTCAGTTACAGATTTGCTGTTCTGAACTGTTTGTAAGTTTCTTGGAGGCCATTGTTTGCTTGGGCTAAAGGGAAGTCTCTGTGTTAATCAGTGTCAGTGATAAACATTGAGCAGCCTGCCTGCCCCTGTGGGAGTGGTTACTGCCTTGAAACTGTAGTTTTATTGGCCATTTTGGGTCAATTCCAAACTCCTTGATCTCCCTCTCTTAAAACCCTCTTTTGTGCGGTTTTACGCATTGTTGAGCATAGCACAACATCGGGCAGCGCCGCCTAATTGGGTTTAAACTATTCCTGGCTCCACAAAGTCAGCTCTTCACTTTTTCCCTTAGAACTGCTCTATCTCTCAAATTAAACACCATATTCTCATTCTAAGGCTCCTCACTGGTCCAAATAAGTAATCTTACAAGTTAGCACTAATAAACCATAAGCACTACTTACTCTTATACTCTCTACGATTACCTTGTCCCCTATTGGTCCATTTTAATTCAGTTCCCTATATTACTCTAGCATGTCCAAAGGTCAGTCAATGGTTTCCTCTCCAGTCCAGCTGGTGAATCTGGGAATTTTGAGGCAATGTTACAACTGTCTCATGTACACGGACAACCCTCTCCTCCTCCAAACAGGTTCAAAGATATGTGAGAGATGCAACCATATAGCCAAACTGGAGGCTGAGCTCTCTCATCTCAAAACTGGTGTAACCAGTCAGGAGGAGAAGGTAACCTCACACAACACAATTCCAGTATCACATAGTCCCACCACAACAGCGAACCAAACACATAAAAACACAAAAACATACTTGGAGGCTCTAAATAAAAATCTACCTAAGCAAAAGAGACCTCCAAAGCAGACATCCAAGCAAACGCTACCCCAAAACAAAACACATACAACACATAGCACACAAAATCAGTGTGCCAAGCAGTCACAGCCCTTAAGGCTGAATAACACACCTGATACTCTTGTAATAGGTGACTCTATTGTCAGACACACTGACATCCCGCTCACCAGGCTGAATAAAGAGAAGGTCACAGTGAGCTGCCTGTTGGGTGCTATGAACCGCCACATAACGCAAGCACTCAGGTCACTCCAAAGCAAATACAAATATGACTCAGTCATTGTACATGCTGGCGTAAATGACCTGAGATGTACCTCCATCGACTACATGAAAAGAGACATACAGGAGCTCTCTGATCATGTAGCCCACGCCGGTATGACCCTGACCTTGAGCAGCATCTTACCCTCACCTAGAATGATGCCATAGTATAAAGACAAAATGATCGATTTTAACAACTGGCTAAAATGTTGGTGTCATTCAAAGGGGATCCAGTGTCTGTCAGCCTGGGATGACATGCTCGACAAGCCACGTTGCTTCGCTAGGGACGGCTTGCACCTGTCACCCCTGGGCTTTTGGATATTGGCAAAGGCTCTTGCCACCCCCATAGTGCCTTTTTTAGGCAAGGCTCAAAAGTCAAACCCACCTCCATAGACAGCACAAGGAACAAGAAACTAAGGGTAATGCTGCTAAATGCCAGAAGTCTTAACCTCAAGATGCATGCACTTGAAGCTCTCCTCAGTATGGAGAACATCGATATCTGTGCAGTGACAGAAACCTGGTTCAAGGCTCCAGAGAGCACCCCAGCACTACCAGGTTATACCTCATATCATGCTTTTCAGCCCCAAAACCCAGACCGAACCACAAAAGGAGGGGGAGTTTCCATATTTATTAAAGATATCCACACCTCCAGGTTAGTGGCATTGCACGAAGTATCAGAGACCATCCATGTGCAACTGACAGTGGGCAAGACTGCTTTTCAGTTTATAGCATCCTACAGACCACCCTCTCAAAGTCAGGAATCCCACTTGTCTTTCCTGAAAACATTGGAGAACATGAAGATCTCTCCAAACACCATTATATTGGGTGACTTCAACTACCCAAACATAGACTGGGAGCATTACTCAAGCCCCAGCACCTTAGCCCAAAGGTTCCTGGAATTTATAAACTCAGATGCTATGGAACAGCTAGTCACCACTCCCACAAGAGGGGAAAACATACTAGACCTGATCGTTACCAACACGGGGACTCTATGCTCCATACCAGAAGTATATCCCTCATTGGTAAGATCAGACCATAAATTAATTTCACTGGATATCCACATCCCAACCCCACCCCCAGCCCAGAAAACCACAGTGAAAAACTTCTCAAAAGCGAACTTCACACTTCTCAAAACTGAAGTGGAATTCTTCAAGGCCCCAGGGCCAGTGGAAACTACGGCCCAAACTGCAGAATCCTATATAAACGCATTCTACGGACATCTCCAGAAATGCATGGATCATGCTATCCCAAACAAAATCAAGACCCAGTCATCCAAAGGCAGGCGTCCAGTCTGGTGGACCCCAGCCAGAAATAAACTGTACAACAGAAGGAGGAAGCTACTACATGATAGAGCAAAATCCCTAAAAGGGAAGGCATCTCTGATCAGTACTAGCAAAAATTACGATCCTCATAAAATCCTCCAAGGCCAGCTTCGAGAGAAAAATTGCACAGGACACTAAAGACAATCATAAGGCTTTTTTCAGTTATGTTAGGAACCTGGGATGCAACTCCCAGACTTGTTCTGAGTTGATTCTAAAAGACAAAAAATACACTGAACCCACAGACATCGCCAATATCCTGGCAGACAGGTTCAGTGCAAACTTCTCCACCCCTCCCCAAAAGAGCAAGCATCTATCCCAACAGAGTGCAGCCTCCCAAACATCTCTGACGCTCAGGTGAAGGCCGCCCTCGCCAAAGCAAAAAACACTGCTTCCATGGGACCAGATGGCATCCCGGGTTGCGTCCTACATGAACTCCAAGAAGAATTAATCCCTCAAGTAAAACTGCTGTACAATCTCAGCCTCGCTACAGGATATGTGCCCAAAGAATGGCGTACAGCAACAGTGGTCCCACTCCACAAAGGTGGCCTCTGGACCCTGGAAACTATCGCCCCATAAGCCTGACTAGCCTAGTCTGCAAGGCTATGAAGAAGATCATCATGGAACTCATAAACAAAGACATTGGGGACCTACAGACACTAGATCCTACCCAATTTGGCTTCATCAAGGGCAGATCCTGCCTTTTGAACCTGGTCGACTTCTTCGAAACAGTCACCAAGGCCATAGATGAAGGGAAGGTAGTCCACACAGCCTATCTGGACCTTGCAAAGGCATTTGACACAATACCCCACTCGGGCATCATAGATAAACTATCCAGCCTAAATATAAACCCCTATGTCACAAGAAGGGTCACAAACTGGCTCAAAGACAGAACCCACAGAGTCAGAGTTGCTGGAGCCATGTCAGACTCAAAACTGGTCACAAGTGGCATCCCACAAGGTTCTGTCCTGGGACCTCTCTTGTTCAGTATTTACTTTTCTGAGGTACAGGCCAACGTGGGAGGACTATGGCCCACCAAGTTTGCAGATGACTGCAACCTGGGTGCCATAATCGACTCTCCAGCTGACACAAACATCCTTCAAAAAGGTCTCACAGAGACGGATAACTGGTGCCAAAGCCATGGTCTAAAGCTAAATGCCAAAAAGTGTATAGTCATACCCTTTGGCAAAAACAATGTGCCCACAAATTACCACATAGGTGGTAACCCATTAAGTACAGAGAAAGTAATTATTGATCTGGGGACCCAAGTTGATAGCAATCTCTCCTTTGACAACCACATTGCCAAAGTGGTTAGAAAGACCTTCTACATAGCCCACCTCATCATGAAAGGATTCACATCTAGATCAAGAGAGGTAATCGTGCCCCTTTATTCATCCCTCATCAGGCCCATCATAGAATACAATGCCCCCTTTGGGATGTACCTTACCCGACACCTGCAGCAATTAGAAAGACCCCAAAAGTACCTCACCAGGAGGATCAAGGGACTCAAACAGATGCCATATGCTGCTCGGTTAATAAAACTCCAGCTCTACTCAGTTGCATACCACCTACTTCGAGGCGATCTATGCCTGACATATAAAGCTATGTCCAACCCAGAATTAATGGACATGCTCCACCTCAATAAATCTAAATCCCTTAGAGCCACACGCTCGAGGGACTTGAACCTCAGCACAGAAATAAATAGAGCATGCTGGAGAGACAGATTCAAAACCCAGAGGCTCCCTTCGCTCTGGAATAGAATTCCAATTCATGTTAGGCAGAGCACCTCACTGACTCTCTTCAAGAAGAATCTTGATGAGTGGATGGGGGATCATAGGTTTGTTCAGGGATTACTTCCGTGTCACTATTAGACAGAGGCACAGTAAACTAAACTTTAAAAAGGGCACAGTATACTCAAATCAAGGGGTGGCGTAAGCCAAACATAATCGGGCTAGGCTTATAAATGTCCCAGGGCAGATAGCCTAGTATGAACCTATGAACCTATGAACCTATGAGACTGATGGTTCAATAGTTACCAGGGGTTGGGTTTGAACCACCCTTTTGTAATGGCATCACAGTAGTTATTTCTCAGGCTTGGGGAATGTAACCGGTGGAGAGGCTTAAATTAAGCAGGTTAAGTAGGAGCTCAGATACACTTTGTTTGACACTGATGATCAGGCAACCTGGTATGTTATCTGAGCCCATCGATAAGGTGTTTTTTGTTTTGAGGGCTGACAGGATTTCTTCCTTTGCAATTAAGGAAGGTTGCTGTGACTGTAGAATCTGATGAATAATTATATCTATGGATGTGGCAAACTGCTGAAAATTTGTCAGCTCTTTCTTTGGGACAGAATGGGCAGTATTATTATGGACGAGTTCTAGATATTATCCGGTCTCAATTCCTAACATCCTGACATAGATAATGAAAGATTTATAGTTAATTTTAGTTAGTGGCTATTTTAAGTTCACATTCAGCTTTACACTTCCTAATTGTTCCATTAATCTCTTCACTTGTTTGCTTAATTATGCTCATAAATTAAGGAGAAGACATCTTACAAGCGTTAATTTCTTTCTGTTTTTCATATAATTTATTTAAGTATTTATTCTATCATCCACCGCAGGGTTTATTTTTAAATGTCTTATTGTATTTGGTGTGGATAGAGCCTGCCTTATCAATACAACTATTTAACTAGAAGTAGAAGTCAGAAGCATAGACAGTGGCTTTGGCAATGAGATCCATTGGAAGAGGATTAGAGTGGACTTTATTTAGGTCATCAAGTAACTGAAGAAAGGTTGCTTTGAGAAATCCCTAAACACAGTGGGAGGGAGAAGTACCAACAGTGTTAAAAGAAAAGAAAAATCTCACTGAATTATGTTCTGAAAGTGTGTGTGTGTGTGTGTGTGTGTGTGTGTGTGTGTGTGTGTGTGTGTGTGTGTGTGTGTGTGTGTGTGTGTGTGTGCATGTGTGTGTGTGTGTGTGTGTGTGTGTGTGTGTGTGTGTGTGTGTGTGTGTGTGTGTGCATGTGTGTGTGTGTGTGTGTGTGTGTGTGTGTGTGTGTATGTGTGTGTGTGTGTGTGTGTGTGTGTGTGTGTGTGTGTGTGTGTGTGTGTGTGTGCATGTGTGCATGCGTGTGTGTGCGTGTGTGCACGTGCATGTGCATGTGTTTTGAATGGAGTTATGCAGAAGTGGACAGAAAAATGATTCCACTTGACTGAGACAGGAATAAAATAGTAACAAAAACAATTTGACTCATACATGTCCTGCAGGGGTACCTTAGTTTCAGAGCAGATAAAAATGGGGAGAGAAGAGCAAGCACAAACTTAAAGATAGAAAATGGTTGGAATGGACCGGAGAAGAGTCTTGATGGAAGTATATTGTAAAAACTGTGTGTGTGTGTGTGTGTGTGTGTGTGTGTGTGTGTGTGTGTGTGTGTGTGTGTGTGTGTGTGTGTGTGTTTGCATGTTCTTCCTATATCCACATAGGTTTTTGTAAGCCATTCTGATTTCTACCCACTTGCCAAAACATGATGCTTAGTGGCTACTCCAAATTTTCCCTGCATATAATTGTTCTTGTTGCCCTCATAGCCTGGGCTATACCTAGAAACGATGTGCAAGCATTAGTCCACTTTCCCATCTTAGAGAATAATTAAATAAATAAAGTATGTGAGCGATGCCACGTCTAAGGAGAGGCCAAAAGGTATTATTATAACTGTTGCTATTGATGCTGAGCATTCTGAGGAAGTTCAGCAGCATCATGGGGGGTTGTGCAAACCGTTTATCTGCAACAAGTTATGAGAGTTAACCGGACAAGGCACTCCAGTAATTCAGGACCAGTGCAGGAAGTGCCCATGAAGGAAGAAAGGGAGGGATAATAAGAGATGAGAATGCATAATGGAGTTTCAATTTTTTTTTCATGCTCTTTTGGCATTTAAGTCTCTCCACACCCATCAAGGCCATCCCCACTGACTCATTTGTTCCTCACTTCCTGGCATCAAAAGATATTGGAAATGAGAAATGTGAGACAGGGATTGTGATGAGTCAGAAGATTTTACCAGGTTAATTGTTTCAACTAAACCTGCTTTAGCACTGAAGGGTCTGTTTGTCATTGTCCACAGCACCTCCCAAAGATGGTGATGTTGTGTAGAGTACTTAACTTGCCAAGTTGGTCATCTACTTTTATTTTAAGAATTTTTTTTAGAAAGATATGGTTTTGTTTTTAATGCACAGTAATAGCATCCCCCCCCCCCCGAGTCATAATTTGTCATAATCTTATGTCCAGGAAGTCAGAGTGAAAGATGATTGAGTGTTGGGTAATAGACGGTGGGGCTGGGTATGGTTCCATCAGAATAGTCGATTACTGCTATGGCTGATTTTGCTCAGGTCTGTTTGTATTCATGTAATAAATCACAGTAAATCAAATGTTTTAAATTATCTAAAACAAAATGTTTAAAATGTGTAGCTACAATGTTAGATAAAATGATAAAATAAAATTAATATTTTGTAAAAATAAATCAGAAACTATAATGCTAGTAGTGACACAGCAGTCCTGATAATTTATTTGTTTATTTCATATTTGTTTACTGGAATAGTCCGACTGGGTTACATGCCCATTTTCAGCAGAGGCCTGGGGTGGGGGAAGCTCCAGAGACTAAAACAGTATAGTACAAGACAATAACTATTATAGCATATGTTATAAAAATAAAATAACATAAGAGAAGAGTGATAATGTGAATAAGAATGAGGAAATGGTGTACACATGCACGAAGAATAAACGACTTAAATACAAAGTAGACAGTGGATAGTTCCAGAGATTTTTCAGGTTAAATATTCATAAATTGGTTTGGACACAGTTATACAGAAAAAAGTACATTTTTACAGTTAAATAGAAATTGATACTACCAATTTGTATATACAATTTACATTTTAAATTTTGAATTTTAGGCTATGCAAATAAAAGTTACAGTTTAGAAGGGTGAGTTGCCAAAAGAAAATAGCGAAGAAAAGAAAGCAGCAGGTAGGCTCCAGTCGTGCGGGAATGATTGTGGGGGAGGGGTAGTTGAGAGACCGGAGATAAAATAGTGAGCATAATGGAGGACGTTGAATTTGAGAAGGCGGCAGAGGAGGAGTGGGGAGTGGTGAAGGTACTTCTTAGGTTAGCCAAGGGCAGTGCGTCTTAGGTTAGCCAGGGGCAGTACAAAAATATTGCTAGCTGTTAGTTAGATGGCTGAGTTGGTGGTATTAAGGATATTCTGGGGGATGGAGTTCCAGATTTTGGACATATGGTTGGACTACAGGGAATCACAATAGCTGTTACTGAATTTAGTGACCTTTAATAGGACGTTGTCTCTGGATCTTAGGGTTCTGTGGGTCTATGTTAAATCATCGAACACTTAAAAAAGCAAACAATGATTTATCGAACCCATGTAAGCGAAAGCTTACAATCTCAAAAGCTTAGAGCAGCTGTTCCACAAAAAAAATATATATATAAAACATTGCATAAAGTGGGGGGGATGTGCCCCCACACACCCCCTACTTAAATATACCAACTCCGAGATTGCACTACAATGACAAAAACAGCAAAGTAACAGAAGCGGCCAAGTGATTTCTTTCCCAGGGAAAGAATTTGCTTATAGGTCGTTTTGCTATTTTGCCTTTTCATGCTTTCAAGTTCGATCAAGACACATTCAAAAGAATGCATCTTCAATCATTTAACAGGAACCCTGGTTTGTGGGTAGGATATGGATGGATGAGATTCTGGAGTGCAGACAGTTTAACAGACTTAAAATACTCTGCCACCTGAAAGCATGACAACAGAAAAATAATTTCTTGAAAACCTAATGCCAGTTAATGGAGGAGGCCACTACAACATGGATAAAAGTTACTATCATTCTTGTAAATCTACTTAATTCTACTTCATTTCAAATTTTAAATCACAAGGGTAGTACAAAAATAAATGTTACTTCATTCAAATACCTAGGTATCTACTTAGAGCCCTCTCTCAACTTCAGTCAACACCTTGACATTATGCAAGAAAAGGATAAACTCACTCTTGTTCTGGTCAAAAAAATCTTCCCCTTCATTTCTCGTGCCAGTTGGAATGTCAGCAGCAAGAGGCATCTTGACTTCCTAGCTAGAAAGACTACAGCACACATAGCTTACGCATCTAAAATGTATCAGCAATTCAATATATCTCTAATATTATTTGTCATTTTATCCCCCATCCCCCTGTCATGAACACCACTTTATTACCCTGAAAAATGCAAAATAGTTGCCTGTCAAACAAAGATCTGACTTCTGACTTGGAGCTCAGCTATTTAGACTATTAAATGTCCGGTCACATTCCCATTTAACCACAAAGCTCCAAAGACAAATTATTCCCTGCCTTCTGAGGAGTGATAACTTCTGTAAATCCAAGCTCCATGGTTCAAACCACTGCTTTGCCACTCTAGGCCTAAAACTCTGAAAAGTTCGCCCAACACACCTGAAAGACACTTCCTCATACCCCAATTTCAAGTCATAGCTGAAATCAATTCTTCAAAAACAAACAACATGCAGCCATCTTACCACAGGGCATGTAAGCTATCATCTCCACCTTCACTCGCTTTTTTCCTTCCCCTTCCTCTTGTTTCCCAGCCTCGTTTCTTCCCCTTTCCTCCTTTTTCTCTAATGCTATGCATGTTTGCATTTATTGTTAATACTTTGATTTTGTTGTACGTATTGTATAATACTGGTTTTCCTTCTGTACATCATTATGGTAGGACTTCACTGTATTAGTTTTTGAAGAAATTCTACTATGGCCAGTGCTTGTTTGTGAGTATGGCTAGGTAAAATTCATTAAAACTGGGTGAAGGGAAGTACAAGCATTCTGAAAGGAAACTTTTAGAGGAGGTGCTTATGTAACATAAAATAGAACTTGAAGAAGAAATGTGTGTTGTTAAAATAAATCACAGCTAACAGTATTCATGTTCCAGCAACTTTCACAGCTAGAATTTTCAGAAACACGTCAGTTCCTTATATAATCTGTACTAAAACTTGGACCGAACCACAAAAGGAGGGGGAGTATCAATATTCGTCAAAGATGTCTGGCTACTTGTACTTTAAGTTTCTCCTATATAGACCCTCCTGCACGTACATACACACGACACAGGACATTCATCACAGATACCCACACCTCCAGGTTGGTGGCACAGCACGAAGCATCAGAGACTATCCATGTGCAACTAACAGTGGGCAAAACTGCCTTCCAGTTTATAGCCTGCTACAGACCACCCTCCCAAACCCAGGAACCCCACTCGGCCTTCCTGAGAACACTGGAAAATATGAAGGTCTCTCCAAACACCATTATATTGGGCAACTTCAACTACCCAAACATAGACTGGGAGCATTACTCTAGCTCCAACACACTAGCCCAAAGGTTCTTAGAATTTATAAACTCAAATGCTATGGAACAACTTGTTACCACTCCCACAAGAGGGGAAAACATACTGGACCTGATCATCACCAACATGGGGACTCTATGCTCCAGACCAGAAGTGTATTCCTCACTGGTAAGATCAGACCATAAACTAATCTCACTGGATATTCACATCCCGATCCCACCCCCTGCCCATAAAACCACAGTGAAAAACTTCTCTAAAACAAATTTCACACTCCTCAAAACCGAGGTGGAATCCTTCAAAGCCCCCGGTCCTGTGGAAAATATGGCCCAGACCGCAGAATCCTTTATAAACACATTCTATGAACACCTTCAGGAATGCATGGATCATGCAATCCCAAATAAAACCAAGACCTAATCCTCCAAAGGCAGACGTCCTGTCTGGTGGACCCCAGCCATAAACAAACTATACAATAGAAGGAGGAAGCTACTACATGATAGAGCAAAATCCCAAAAAGGGAAGGCATCTCTGATCAGTATTAGCAAAAAACTACAGGCACTCATAAAATCATCTAAGGCCAGCTTCGAGAGAAAAATTGCACAGAACACTAAGAATAATCACAAGGCTTTCTTTAGTTATGTTAGGAACCTGGGTGGGAATTCCCAGATATGCTCAGAATTAGTCCAAAATGACAAAAATACACCGAACCCACAGACATTGCCAACATCCTAGCTGACAGGTTCAGCGCAAACCCCTCCCCACCAAAAGGGCAAATATCCATCCCAGCAGAGTGCTGCCCCCCTGACATCTCAGATTCTCAGGTAAGAGCCGCCCTCTCCAAAGCAAAAAACACAGCATCAATGGGACCAGACAGTGTCCCGGGCTGCGTCCTACATGAACTCCAAGAAGAGCTAAACCCAAACATAAAACTACTGTTCAATCTCAGCCTTACTACAGGATATGTACCCAAAGAGTGGCGTACAGCAACAGTGGTCACTCTCCACAAAGGTGGTGCCTCAACGGATCCTGACTAGCTTGGTCTGCAAAGCTATGGAAAGGAGCATCATGGACCTCATAAATAAAGATATTGGGGACCTACAGACACTGGATCCTATGCAGTTCGGCTTTGTTAAGGGCAGATCCTGCCTCTTAAACCTGGTTGATTTCTTTGAAACAGTCACCAAGGCCATTGACGAGGGTAAGGTGGTCCACACAGTCTACCTGGACCTCGCAAAAGCCTTTGATACAATACCCCACTCGGGCATTATAGATAAGCTCGCCAACTTAAATATGAAAACTTTTTGTGTATTAAATATAAACCCCTATGTCACTAGATGGGTTGCAAACTGGCTCAAGGACAGAACCCACATGGTTACAATTGCTGGAGCCATGTCAGACTCCAAACCAGTTACAAGTGGCATCCCACAAGGCTCAGTCCTGGGAACTCTCTTGTTCGGTATATATTTCTCAGAGGTACAGGCCAACACGGAAGGACTGTGGCTGACCAAGTTCGCAGATGACTGCAAACTGGGCACCATAATCGACTCTCCAGCCAACACAAGCATCCTCCAAAAGGGCCTCATAGAAACAGACAACTGGTGCCAGAGCCATGGCTTCAAGCTAAATGCCAAAAGTGTATAGTCATCCCCTTTGGCATAAACAAAGTGAACACAAATTACCACATAGGTGGTAATCCATTAAGTACAGAAAAACTAATTAGGGACCTGGGGACCCAAGTTGATAGCAATCTCTCATTTGACAACCACGTGGCCAAAGTGGTTAGAAAAACATTTTATATAGCCCACCTAATCATGAAGGGATTCACATATAGATCAGGGAGGTCATCGTGCCTTTTTACTCATCCCTCATCAGGCCCATAATTGAGTACAATGCCCCTTTTGGGATGTACCTTACCAGACACCTGCAGCAACTGGAAAGACCCCAAAAGTACCTCACCAAGAGGATCAAAGGGCTCAAACAGATGCCATATGCTGCCCGGTTAAAGAAACTCCAGCTCTACTCAGTGGCATACCGCCTGCTCAGAGGCGATCTGTGCCTGACGTATAAAGCCATGTCCAACCCGGAATTAATGGACATGCTGCACCTCAGAAAATCCAAATCCCATTGAGCTACGCTCGAGAGACTTGAACCTCAGCACTGAAATAAATAGGACATGCTGGAGGGACAGATTCATAACCCAGAGGCTCCCTTCACTCTGGAATAAAATCCCAGTCCAGGTTAGGTAGAGTCCCTCATTGACTCTCTTCAAGAGGAATCTTGATGAGTGGATGGGAGATCGTAGGTTTACCCCGGGTATCACTTCTGTGTCACTGTTAGACAGAGGCACAGTATACTAACCTCAAAAAAGGGCATAGCAAAATTAATTTAAAATGGGTGGTGAAAGCCATACACACTCTGGCTAGGCTTATAAATGCCCTAGGGCAGATAGCCTAGTATGAACCTATGAACCTATGAACCTAAAGAAATATAGGAAGAAGAAGAGGAAGATAACAAGAAGGAACAATCACTCATCAATATTCTGAACAGCCTTCTGACTCAGACATACCTAATGTAGTACATATATTAATAAAAAAGCAAAGGAATAATGTAGCAACACCTGCAGCCACAAAGCAAACAGTCCATAAGCTTAAAAAAACTTATTACAGACACACGCACACATACGCACACATGCATACGTGCGCGCACACACACGCACACACACACACACACACACACACACACACACACACACACACACACACACACACACACACACACACACACACACACACACACACACACACACACACACACACACACACATGCGCACACACACACACGCACACACACACACACACACACACACACACACACACACACACACACACACACACACACACACACACACACACACACACACACATGCTCACACACACATGCACACACACACACACACACACACACACACACACACACACACACACACACACACACACACACATACAGACTAGTCTGTAATAAAAAAAAATTTTAAGCTTATGGACTGTTTGTGTTGTGGCTGCAGGTGTTACTACATTATTCCTTTTGTTTTTGATTAGTTGTCTAGTACACATGTTAAATATTATGGGCAGTGTACATAAATATTTAAAATATTTAAAAGAAATGTAACTTTGTCACCAGTGCAATAATATGGTTTGAAATGAAGGCCCAAAATAACTAAGGTAAACCTCATCATATACTACTGCAGAAAATACTGTTGATTGGTTCTTAAAACTCCTCAGCTTTCGAAGACCATTTTTTTCTTTGGTCATCAACAACTCTGGAGATTGTTAAGGGTGCCAACTGACCTAGCTACAGCTCTGGGTAGAGATTATTTAGGTATACCAGAGATGTTTGCTATTGGGAGATGTACTGAGGGTGCTACTTTTTAAAATATCTCTTCAAGTGGGAAATGGGCTTGGGTAACCACCTATGCTGATGACTGCAGACTGAATAATGTAGACGTGTCAACAAAATTGCTGAAATTCTCCAAGATGGTCTTAAAAAATATATATATACATTGTTTATTCGCAATGATGTCACCTTTAATGTCTCTTAAGGAAGTGTAATGCGACTTGGCAAAAATTATAGAAATTCTGATTACAAAATAAACAGTAAACGTCTGAAAAGAATATCACATTCATTAAAAACCTGGAAACTGGTAGGCAACAATTTAAACACTGACCAGTGTACATCTACCAAAATGAGAAAATCATATTCTGTGTCCCTCTTAATTTTAAGTGCATGTCTAGTCATTTGAAGGAGAAAATTATCAGAACTGCAAGCAAAGAGCTGTTAGTATATTTCTCAGGCTGGAACATGGATCCCTTAGAATGCACAATGCACAGAAAGAGTTGCTTTTTCATTAAACCTTTACTCACAAGTGTTAAAACACTCACATCATGAGTCACGCCTCAGACTATTTGTACTTCTTCAAAAGATACTATGCCACATACAGTACAGTTGTGTACACTTACCATAAATGTAGATGTTCGAGTGTATTCACTGTTGCAGTCATCACCTGTGGGTTGTTTATCAGGGGGTACTTGGTCTATAACTTGGAAATGAAAACTGTGGCCTGGATTAATGTCAATATGTTTTGCCAAAGCATTGCAAAGCTATAGACCAAGTACCCCCTGATATTAGGGGTGTGGCCCTCTTATTGTTAGAGGTTAGTTTAGAAGAATGGCAAGCAGCGCTTGCCTTGATTTTTTGACTGAATTGACCCTGATGGAATGATAATTCTTCTTGCATTCTGAAACGAAAAAACCTGAAAACCTGTAGGTACCAGTGTATCCATCAGTAGTGTAGGTGTATAGTTTTACAGATGGTAACACAACAGATGGTAATTTAGATTCATATTTTTTTATTTTTATTTTATATATACATTTAAACATATTTTTATTATAAGGAGATGTGATGTTTTTTAATTTTTAATTTTTTTTTAAACTATTTCATGTTTTTGCATTTATTTTTTTAATTTATTTTTTTTTTTTTAATTTATTTTAATTTTTTAATTTTTAATTTTTGATGATATTATTAATGTGTGCTTGAATAGATTTTTATGCATAGTATTAATTTTTATGCATTTTTAACTGCATGAGGTTTTGTTTTCACATAATTGACTCGTGGTTCACGTTAATTGCATTGTAACTGCAGTAACCATGCCTATTTTAATTTAAATTTGGTGCGCTACTAGTGTTCTGTTTACTCCTTTGAAGAAGTTACTGTTTGAAACAGTAACAAAAACGTATTGTGTTATATATAATAAACTTACGTTCAGGACTTTTTGGACTACTACGGGTTTTTGAGCTACTTTACCTTCATAGGTTGGTTTTGTTTTTTTGTTTCTAAAATAGAGAGTCAGCAAGCTCTGCTTTTCTAGGGAAAGAAAGGCCATTTGGGATGCTGTGTCCAGCAGTGCTCCCAAGAAAATGATTTTCCTGGAGGGTGTTTGCCTTGATTTCTTCTTGTTGCTGGTATACCCTAAAGAGATTAGGAGGGTTTTGACAAAGAGGAGATCCTTGAGGAGCTTTTCCTTGCAATCTGCCTGAATGAGGCAGTCATCCAGATAAGGGTAAATTTGTATATTTTTCTGTCTGCAAAAGGCTATGGCCAAGGCTAATCATTTGGTGAATACCCTGGGAGCAATAGATAAGCCAAAGGGTAGCGCAGAGAATTGAAAGTGTTGTGAACCTGCTCTGAAGCGAAGGAATTTCCTGCAGGATTCTCTTATGGGGATGTGGAGGTAGGCATCTTTTAGATGTAGGGTAACTAACCAGGCATTTTTTGTCAGTATTTTGAATTTGGGGACCATCAGGAAGGTGTTCAGAATGGATAAATCCAGGGTGGGGCACCAAATACCCTCTATATTGAGAACAAGGAATAGTCTGGAATAAAAGCCTTTGCCTGTTTGATCTGAGGGGACAGGTTCTACTGCCCCTTGGGATAAGAGAGCTGGGACTTGTTTCAATGCCTTCGCCCATTGATTTTTGAGGTAAAGTACCCTCTTGGAATTGGGATTTAGTAGAAGTAGAATTTGTATCCCTGAAAAATTATCTTTAAGACCCATTGGTCCTTTGTTGCAGAAAGCCAATCTTCTAAGCAGAGGCAGAGCCTTCCTCCTAGTATTTGGTGAGTGAAAAGAGGGCAGAGGGGGGAGAGGGAGTCATTGGGAGTTTTTGCCCTAGAGGGATGCCTTAGAACTCCCTGCTTTTGGAGTGGGAGTGGTCCACTGTTTGGTTTTCTGCTGTCCCTGGGATATGAGTCTTGGTGGTCTATCCCTGTAGGGATTAACTTGCTAGGTGCAGGAAAGGACCAGTGTTTTGAGGCAAAATTCCTGTTGAACCTAGGAGGTTGTACCTGAAGGAAATCTTTTACTGTTTGCATAGATTTTCCTTTGTCTTCCATCTTTTTAAGCACCTTTTCTGCTTTTACTTCAAACAAGTGGTCCTTATCCAAGGGTGCATCAAGTAATTTAGATGTGACATGATCAGGGAGAGGTTGTTCCTTCAACCATGCATGTCTCTTAATGACGGATCCTGACACTGCTGCCCTTCTAGAGGCTTCTAGGGCATCATATCCACAATGTAAAGAGTGTTTAGCCATGTGACAAGTCAGTAAATCTGCTAACTCTTTTGAATTGGCACAGTCAGAAAAGATTAAAATATTTTGTTTTAATAGTTCCAAAGTGTGTTGTTGATATTTTAACATGTGGAACTGACACTTGAGTGCTCTGATAGCTAAGGTTGCAGAGGTGTATACTTTTTTACCCCATCTGTCCAGAGCTCTGGAGTCCTTGTCAGAAGGAATAGGATTCTTTGCAGAACTGGTCTTAGCTCCTTTTGGTCCCTGTGTAATGACCTCCAGGTCTGCAGTAGGATTTCTGTACAGGTATTTGTGATGATCCGGTACTCTGTAATACCTGTCAGGTTTTCTGGGAACAGGTGGGAGAGCATCAGGAGTTAAGCTGAATTCATGGAAGACATCATCAACCACCTCTATGATTGGGGGGATGGCCAATGATCTGTGCTGGGGCAGCTCTAGAAACTCTCTTAGTCTTTTCTTAGACTGAGGGAAGTCCTGGGATTCCCAGTGGAAATGTTCCCTGAGGGTGTGAAGGGTTTCCCCAAAGGAAGGATCTTCTGGTGGGGAGGTAGAATGAATGGATTCCTCTGCATCTGAATCCTCATAAGCAGTCAGTGGTAGTTGTTCCTCTTTAAAATCTGATTAATCAGACTCCTCAAAATCCTATTCTGTCAGTATTTCAGGAGAAAGGTCTCTTTTCCTTTTAGAAGTTGTGGCCTGACTACCCCTGGTAAGGGGGATAAGATCCTCTGCCATTTTAAGCATTTGAGCTTGGGGTGGTGGACCAGGAGTAAATGGTGGCTAGAGGTAGTTTTCCTAGGAGTGGCCTTGCCTCTAGGCCTAAGAGTGTCAATCGGTCTGAGAGAAATGGTAGTCAGAGGAGAAGATGTCATTTTTTCTCTAGATTCGGTAGTGAGAAAGACCTCCTCGGAAGCTGGTACCTGTGTCACGGCTCCGGACCCAACCAAGGCAGAGACAACCAAAGGCTCAGAAGACAAAGAAGATTTCTGCAGCATACCGGACTCCGAAAGGGTCTCAGTAGAGGCCTGTGAGGGTATTGGGTCGGGCATCAGGGGCTGCGAAGGTGCCTCACTGAATTCCGGAGAACTGACAACCTGCTTAGCGGTAGAGTCGTCGGAAGGTTTAGCCTTGTGTGGTCTTTCTCTAGCTTTATCCTTACATTTTTTGGGAATGTCTACAGATTGTTGGCCGACGGACACCATATCGGCAGCAATAAGAGCTCTACGACGAATGGTTCTCCTGTTAAAGAGGGCACAGAACTGGCAATGGGGGATGTCATGGTTTGGGCCTAAACAAGTGACGCAGTATGAATAGAAGTCTCGGTGTGGTATTTGCTTTCCACAGGCAAGACAACTGTTAACTTTTTCGGACATTGATTAGTGCAAGAAAAAAGGATCCCCAACGGGGTACTTAGCTTTCGATGTTTTCAGCTGTAATTCAAACTCTGGTAGTGACTGACCGGCACACTTGTGAACTGCTTCTGCTACGGGCTCCATGGCAAGAAAGACAGATGTAATGGCATCGGCTGCTTTCCTTTATAGCACTGATGACCTGACGTCAGACAGCAAACGACAGCAGCCGACGCAGAAAATCATTGACTCTGGTATTCGGGCCGGCCGAGGGCTACCACAGCAGGCATAACCCACAGGTGATGACTGCAACAGTGAAACACGAAGACCATCTAATTTGTGATAGCCTTTGCATCATTTTATCCTTCACTGTCTGACCCATTATTGAATACAACACTGTGCGCTGTAGCCTTTGACCAAGCCAGCTAAAAAAATTGAAAAGGTACAATGCTTGAAATTCAAACTTGCTAGAAATTCATAGCAATGAAAACCTTGAACTACTTAGAAAGCCCACAGGAAGTGGAATATTCTATTTCTTCTAGCTTACAAAGAGGTGACCTTTGTCTGGTTTATAAGGCAGCGTCTAGCTGTACTCTCTGAAAGTCTATATCGGGAATACGCCACCTCATTAGGGAATATGCTTCTAAAAAGTAAATGTTTATAATATGAAAAAATCATAACAAATGTATTACACAACACTCTCCAAGACTATGGAATGAGCTTCCATTTGCCAGCAGAGTCACTACCTTAACATAACTTTATCTTCATTAACAACCCCAGCCCTTGGTGGCATTTCTGAGGAACTTTCATCAGCATTAGAAATTAAATACTCCATGTGACAAGTGATATAAGGGATGAAGTATTTCTGGTGACTAAAGCTGTAACAAAGAAAGTTTCAATCATCACAGAATGCCTCTACATCAGCAAACGCTAGTCGGATAGGAGAAGGGTGTTGCATGTCCAGTCATTTAATGAGAAGGATGAGGAAAAAGTTTTAGGAAGTCAGCAAGTATGCTAAGACTGATAGAACAAGCAAACAGACCACTGAATTCAAGTCCACTGCTCCGAAGCAGTTCCTCCACTTCCAGGTTAAGTCCGTCAAGCATTTTGTACTATGATGCACCCCTTGCACTTACATAAATTTCTGTCGGTTTAGAGATTCCAGAAATACATAATGTAATGTGAACTCAGAAAAACTTCTTGGCAAACCACACTACTCAAATAAAAATAAAACTCAGAAAAAAAAAACAAATCTGAACACAGACACAAATGAAACAGAAATGATTTAATAAAATGTTATATAAGAAAATATTGGAAAGCATTCCGCCATTCTGCCATGGAATAAATTGCATGAGTGCCTCATTCAGAATTTAGCATTTATACAACCATTTCTTCACTGGCCAAGGTCCAGGCCACAATATTAATATTGTTCAAATGTGCACTATGACAAATACAGTTGACATAACAGTGGGTCTATATCAAAACTTCAAAGAAGTAAAACGTTGAACGTTAAAACATCGAACCCACAACATCGAATGATGAAAATAGCGAAGCCCCAGAACATCGAAATCTTACCTAGGGCAAGATTTCGGTGGACCATACTGTGGCTTCACTATTTCCTCCACTGTGGTGCGAGAGTTACGGACCTTAGGGTTAGGGTGCGGGTTAAGGTAAGTGGATAGTTAGTAATGTATGTATGGTGTACTGTAGGGTTGGGTTTTGTTAACTGTATGTGTGTGTATTAATTGCTTTGTTTGTGTATAGTTTCGTAGGGTATGTGTGCGATAGTTATGGACCTTATGGTTAGGGTATGGGTTAAAGTAAGTGGATAGTAAGTCATGTATATATGGTTTAGTGTGGGGTTGGGTTTTGTTAACTGTATGTGTGTGGTTTATTTATTTTGGTGTGCTTGTGTTGTGTTTCTCGGAACAGCAAATTTTTTCCCTGGGAAAAAATTTGCTATTCTGAGCGTTCGATGTTATCAATACTCGAAATTCCAAGTTCAAACATATGGTGTTCGATATTTTGGAATTTTTAATATATGATATAGACCCCATAATAGTACGCTGTAATGACAACATATCTTGTAAAGTATTATATATTCAGCTTACTCTAAAACAAAATTTTACTTACTGTGTTGTTTCATAACCAGATTTTCTCATGGTATATGCCAACGTTGCTTTAAAAAGGAAAAGTTCATGGTCATCCCATATATACTATATAAAAAGAAAACAAACATGGGTCATATCTGTACTAAATAAGTAATTATCAATATACAATAAAAACAACTCTTGGACAATGCTGCTAATTTATTTTTATGTTTTTGCTGTGGAGCTACTTAAAACACTTGCAAAATGTGATAGACTACTAAAAGAGGATTATAATAGCATTTATATATATCCTTGATGCTGTGAATGGACTTCAATGCTTATATAAGAACAGCATAACCTGCAAAGCTAGGCAGGAAAGGTAGTTTGTGACTAGTAGTATGGAATTTTGTTTACTGTATCATGCTTCTCTGAGTAGATAATACAAATTCTGTTTTCCCAGCCAAATGACATTCAGTCATGAAGTGGAAAATCTTTCTTTGCAAAGAAAAAAAACCTTCATATTAACAAAAATAAATACAAATCCAAAAGGACTACACATTTGAAAACTACATTTTTCCATGCAGAGGAAGTATCTGTAAGCCTCATTAATTGAGCTAATCAAAAACTATTTGAATGTGGATAGATAATTAGGACACATCACTGCAAAGATGTTTGAGAAAATTTTCCACGTTAAGGACACTGCAAAGTTCACAAATAACTTAAATATTTTTGTAGTTCTTAAAGTAAACTGCCAGGTAGTAAAAGAACTCCCCATGATGCAAATGAAGACTTACTAGAAAAAGCACCAAGTAAACTGCTTATGCAATTAACATCCACTACTACCTGAGTAGAATATTTATTGTCCACAGCAGTACAGAGGTCACAAGGCATAATTAGGAACTACTAATGGCACAAAAAATTAAAGGCATCATCAGTTTAATTACCACCTTGGGTCACCCCAGAAAGCAGGGCATAAGCTTTATTTATTTATTTACTTATTTATTAATTTTATATTTGTTTACCAGGAAAGTCCGACTGGACACAGGTCCTTTTTCAGTGGAGGCCTGGGGAGAAAAGCTCCTAATGCAATATATAACTTTTCCATCTGACAGTTTTGTTTACATAAGACACTTTGAAATACGAAGTAACGGTTTACAGTAGTATGGTAGTCTTTAACAGTCTAAAAGCTAAATATGTTTACATACAGAATTTAATTTCTGACTTATAGCAATTTATATATGTTCTAAAATTGTGAATAATTACATATTTAGTATACCATGCAGATTCACAGGATCTCAAAGCTAAAGATGTGATGCAAGTTAATATAAAAGGTGGGTTAGCGGTAAATGAAAGTAGAAGAGAGAAAGGAAAGGGTACATTAGTGGGGAAGTAATGTGCTGAGAAAGAGGGAGTTGGTAGACAGCAACAGGTAGTATAACGATTAATCAGGGGTGTCACAATTACAGAGCCAGGTTGCAGTAGGTGGATTTTAAGGCTAAGTATGTAGTACAAGTTGGCATAGGAAGGCAGGATGCGGGGATCATTAAAATAGGACAGAGAAGGGAAGAGGTACATTACTGGGAGTAGCAAAGTGCTGGGAAACAGGGAAGTGGTAATAGAGCAGAAGGAAGTATAAGCGGTTAATCAGAGTTGTCACAGTTACAGAGCCATGATTGCGGTAGGTGGGATTTTAAGGCCTTTTTGAAGGAGGCAATGGAAGTTGTGGCTTATATGCTGGAGGGAAGGTTGTTCCAGTGTTTGGCTGTGGTGTTGCTATAGGGGGATATACCTGTGGAATTATTGGCTTGGGTCACATCTAATATGAGTTTTTGATTGGCTAGCCGGACTCTAGTTTAGGTGCTTGGGTGTACTATGTTTTGTAGAGCACGGTTTTTTTCAGGGTAGTGAAGTAGTTTGTGGGTTAGTATAAGTTGATTGTTAAGAATAAGGTGGGGAAGTTCCAGCCATTTAAGTGTTTTAAGGGGAGTGTAGTGGTGTGTTCTGTGAAGGGTATTGGTTGCAAATTTGGCAATTTTATTAGTGGGATAAATCAAGTCCCAGAAAGTAAACAAACTATATAAGTGTGTGTCTACTTACTGAATTGGAAGAACTCAATTCCTTAGCAAATGTACTTCCCTAGGTTAATGCTATAGTTAAATTAAATCTCTTGTGCACTATATGGTGAATTTGTTGAACAGGCTCATTGTGTTTATTGAGTGCTGCCTAAGAGAGATAGAGTTCAATCAGTGCTTTCTAAGAAAATTCCCTGCTGCAGGGATCTTTGATTTCCAAACTGCATTGAATTATTATTTGGATGGAACCACAGAATTAGAATGATGTTTAGTCCAATTACTAACTCTGACTTACAGCTTCACAGGTTGTCCCAAGGTTCTCAGATGTGCTTTACTAAGTGATACATTGAATTAATTTATCTGGTCTCTATGATTGCTTGTTACATTACCAGACTGTGCCATAACGTATAGGAACAGCTGAGTGACAGTTTTCCTCCTAGTGCACTGTTCTTACTGCTCTGCCAGATACAAACTTAAATGTATGCATACACCACTTGGTTTCACAGCCCAGTTTTTATCACAACAGAAAAGGTGATTAATCCTTTCTTTCCTTCACAGATAACCTGCTCCTTCCACGCCTTCTTTATTTAACATCTGTACTTTTCTCTCCCACTACAATCCTCTATACTCCTTGTGATGCCGACCACTGCTACCAATATGTGATGGCCACAAACATGTATCATCCCCACACTGGGCCAATAATGAAGGAGCCTGAATCCTCACCACTGACACTGGAGAGGGACATGCACTTGGAATACAAATGGATACACTCCATATTTCTAGAAGTAAACCTCTCTGCATCAAGTACAATTTCCCTTAAGAGCACACAGGGAACACACTCGGCCCAGGGTCTGGATATCTCTTTATCTGCTTCCCTCCAGGTCCCCGGTAAGACTCCCCACTAGTACAGCTGTTCAGTTAGGTCCTAAGCCGAGTGTCCAAGCCAAGTCCTCCAGCAACCTCTCTGTAAACTCAGTGCATTGTGTCCCAGCCCCAAACTGCTCACACACACACACACACACACACACACACACACACACACACACACACACACACACACACACACACACACACACACACACACCTGGGAAAGGCTGGCACAGACTACCTGCTCTAACAACTTTGCTCAGACTATAAGGTAGTTATCACTGCCACCAGTCAGTTACTATAAGGCTCTTAAAAGGGTATCCAATTATACTGTGTAACATTAATACTAATACAAATGGTAGTAGTTCACCAAGACAGCTAGCCACTCTGGAGTGGCCCACACAGTGCCACCAAATAAATATAAGCACTCTCCAAGGTTAGATACTTTCTACAAGAACCAGCCACAATAAAGTTTTTAAATATATTTAATAATAAATTTTATTTATTTTTAATTTTTATTTTACATTTGTTAACCGGAGGTATCTGACTGAGCTGAAAAGGCCCTTTTTCAGCAGAGGCCTGGGGAGAAAAGCTCCACATAGAAAAATTACAGATACATTTAGATATTTAGACATGATCAGTATACAAACAAATTACAATAGACATATTTTTACAGTGGTATGCAGCACATCAACAGTTACAGTGGAGAGAAAATATTAATTTAAAAATAAAGGTAATTAATAGATTTGTGGTATACAGCTGAAATGTGGAACATAGGTAGAATACATACACAGTACACAGGTACAGTACATATATTGTACATTAGCCAGTGTTTGTAAGAGTGAAAACTATTATCAAGTACTCTAGGTTTAGTATGTGTACCTTATCCACTTTCACTAGCCTGGGGAGCAGTCATGGCACTGCCAACTTTGCTTGAGATGTTGCCTAATGAGGTTTTTAAAGGAATCTTTGGCCGATGTGTTTTGTATGCTAGTGGGGAGAGAGTTCCATTTTTTAGCCACTGAACTACTATATAGTGTGTCTCCAAAGCTACTGTAGCTGTTGGTGACTTCTAGTAGTAGTTTGCTTGATGATCTAAGAGGCCTTTTGGCTGAGTGATGTTGTACTAGGTTTTTGAGGGCAGGACACTTATTGGGAGGTAATGGATAGAATGACAGAGGCAGATATGAATATTTATGAATAATAAAAGTTCATGAAAATACTGAATATATATTCACAGTAAAAAACAGAGTTTAGATCACAGGAAATATTAAAAAGAACACTGATGGACAAACTCAGACAAATACAGAAAAAACAATATCTAAACTAAGATTCACTACATTCCTGACTGAATCTAGGAGAATTTCTGTTCCCTAGTTAAGTTACTTGCTAATGCAAGGCAAGATGCTGTGAGTGAGGGTCTTTCTAGTCAGGCTTCCCAAACAAAATACTCAATAATCTGATATTTCTCTTTGTAATATCTAAATATAATTTCCAAGAGGGCTGGCAGAATAACCTCATCTGATCACCTGACTCTAGGTTCTCACAGTATTACGCTTTGAAGCTGAGACAAGAAATTAGTACAGATGGCCACAATACAGATCCAAATGGTTATGGCAGTGCCTGTGGCATCCCCTCTTTTCACTGAGATAATGGACAAAGACTGTTCCCCAGACCCAGTGTCTCTGGTTCTATTCATCACTGTGTGGTGGCTTTTAATGGTTTAACAGCTCATTTACATTTTCCTTATTGTGTCCACTTCTCATCATTTCAGCAGGGTGCACTGCTGATACATTTCAGCACAAGCAAAGCTCACAAATACATTTTTAGCACAAGCATCTGTACAAAAGCAGTTTGTTATACAAATGGCATACAGTTCTAATACATTTGTAATACAAGCATCTTGTATAAATCAGTTTGATATTTAAAGGATATATGATTCTTTACAAAACTCCAGCTGGCTCTGTTGGCACCTGCCCATATCACCACACTCCTCACCACTTCTTTACTGCGTCTCCACTATACAGCTTTTTGTTATTTGATTCTCTCTAAAACCAACACTCTCATTTAAAACTAAAAATAGAGAAAGCTATATGTGTTAACTAAATAAGACCACAGGATAGTAAGTGCCCTTTTCAGGGGGAAACCTTGAAGCAATGAATGGTTAAATTACTTGCTCAGAATCATACAGTAGGAAGTCATAGTTTGTAGAAATCAAACAATGGACTGCTGTAACATCAAAGTGTAGCATCACACTGTCCTAAACCTCTATGCCACACTGCCAGGCACTTTTGATCCTAATAACTACCTTTTGTTCTGCAACCCTAAGCCTCTCTGTTTTTTCCTGTTTCACATAGCACATTTGTCTTTCCCATTCTTTACACTGTACTCAGCTTTGCCCTGTGTGGTGTACTATAGTCTGACAGTGTATACTTCCTCACACTACATCTCAGCTACTTGGGTATAATGTTTGCACACAGAAAAAAAACTTAAAGGTCACAGGCCCAAAGAGCACACTACAGGTAGCAATAAAAATAATAAAAAAAATAAATTAATTAAAGCTTGAACTAATTGACTCCTATTCCCTTTCCCCATTCTGCAGTCTTAGAGCATGACCTCAAGCTTGAAAACTAAATGTGGGTTGCAACCAACTTAGCACAGTACAGTACATTTGCTGGCAAACCTATTAAGCACATGTTTTTATTTGTCCCTGATGCTTTCCAACCATAATCCCTAATTCTGATCTATTGGCCTATTTAGGCACCACAGGATGAGAACAAACTTACTCAGTCATGCAGGACAGCAGCCAACTTGTCATTTAGGCATTCTTTAGAGATTTTCTGACATGAAATCCTAACCCTAACCTTCTAGTGGCTGATGTAAGCACTTAAATCATTGCAAGTGCCTACAGTTCCCTGGCCCCGCCCAGGTGTGTGCTTTGGCACACATACATTGAGGGCTACCATCAATTACTTGGAATGACTAGTACCACAAGCCCAATCCAAGCCTGTTCAGTATAGGTAAGCCTCTGCTTGCTTGGAAGAAATGGAACCATCGTTCTCCTCCACTACTGATGGTCAAGCTAGTGTCCACTGCTTATTCAAACCATTCTATGACAATCTCTTCCAGTCTCTCAAGCCATTAATCAAACTTGAGTCATCGGGGGGGGATGCAATTAGGGCTTTATCCTTCTATGCTAGACAACTGGTACCAGCAGATTAAAAACTTTGCTTCTTGGTCTGCTAAGTAAGAAGTGGTTGATGTACTTTCATACGTTTCAACTGCCCAGATTTTCACAGAATATCCAGATATTTGCCTCAAAATTTTGGCTTGTTTCTCACAAAATTGTGGGGTTTTTTTGTCAAATCACTTGCAAATCATTGAGGACTGTTGTCAGAAAATAATGGCAGACATTTCAGTTTCAGATTTCATATCCTTCATAAAATTCATGCTAATGCAAAACCTGTCCATCTATCAACTTTCCAAGTTTGTAAGAGCAATATTCAAAAGGTGTCCCTATTTAGGGCCTTTGTCCACCCATTATTTGTGGCTTTGTCCAGATTTCTTACTCAAAGAGGTTGAGAGGTATGTGTACTTTCCATTTAACTATTGCTCTAATGTCTGACCTAAGAATGAAGTTCTGTATATGGATTTGATTTCCTTTACTTTGTGGCTAAGTCTGGAGAAGCAGTCCATCTCTTGCTGACAGACTAGATTTCATGACTGTAATATTAAAATAAACAGAATATCTGCCCTGATGTGTGGCTTTCTTCTGCAAACACCTGCCACTTATAGGTGAATGACTTGTCCTATGAAAAACTTCCTTTGCTTTGTCTGTGACTAAATGCATTATAGGGAGTCTACTTGCTAATTGCTTTTCTCAGGAGACAGACATCATTGGTCTTCCTACTTATTCAGTATGTACCCACTCACCACAGTTCCTGACCAGACCTCCTCTCCAGATAAACTAGTAAGAAGCATCCAAAAACTACGGCTACCATGACCCTCCTAATGCCTGAAACAGGAACATGCTGAAATGCTTGCTAGCTTATGATGTGTACCAGTCTGGAACTCTAACCCAGACCATACTACTTACTGCCTGCACTAACCCATATCATATCACCTACTTCCTGCACAAACCCACATCATACCACCTACTTCTTCTCCTAACCCTCATCAAACCTCCTGGTCTTGCCCTATAGTCCTGTCCTATGGTCATGCCCTTGTCAAACCCCCACTTGACTTGTTTTCCCTTCTTATCTACATAATTTCATTTTCCTCATATACCCTGCATCTTCTGTTACTTTATCCTCTTTTTCCTATTTTTAAATGCACCAAAAAAATAATAATAACAATAATAGATTCTTGCATTACTATTGACGCTTTGTACATTGGAATGACTTCATGCATGGTATTCCACTGAATTTCATACTCTTTTTTTTTTAATATGTAATATTTATAGATTTGTTACCTGTTAATAGACTTATGTTATGTCATGTTATTACTTGCTAGTAGACTTGTTATCTGTTGATTATATATTTGTAACTTTTGTAATAATTATTAATTTTCTGGAGCTTTTCTCCTTGGGTCTCCACTGAAAATGGGCCCCTGGCTCAGCTGGACTAACCCGGTTAACAAATGTCAATAAATAAATAAATAATACCACCTATTTCCTACACTAACCCAAATCATACCACCTACTTCCTGCACAAACCCACATTATACCACTGACTTCTAGCATTAATTCACATCATACCACTTATTACCTCCACTAACCCACATCATACCACCTACTTCCTGCACTAACCCACATACCACCTACTTCCTCCACGTACCCATATTATACCACTTACTGCCATCACTAACCCACATCATACCACTTACTGTCTGCACTAACCCACGTCATACTGCTTACAGCCAACACTCCCTCACATCATACCACTCACTGTCTGCACTAACCCACATCATACCATTTACTGCCAGCAGTAGCCCACATCATAACACTTACTGTCTGCACTAACCCACATCATACCACTTACTGCCAGCACTAACACACATCATACTACTTACTGCCAGGACTAGCCCACATCATGCCACTTACTGTCTGCACTAATCCACATCATACCACTTGCTGCCAGCACTAACCCACGTCATACCACTTACTGCCAGCACTAACCCACATCATACTGTTTACTGCCATGGCTAACCCACATCATACCACTAGTTGTCTGCACTAACCCAAATCATACTACATACTCTCCGCACTAACCCACATCATATTACTTACTCCCTGCACTAACCCACATCATACCACTTACTGCCAGCACTAACCCACATCATGCCACTTACTACCAGCACTAGCCCACATCATACCACTTACTGCCAGCACTAACCCACATCATACCACTTACTGCCAGCAGTAGCCCACACCATACCACTTACTGCCAGTACTAACCCACATCATACCACTTGTTGTCTGCACTAACCCACATCATACTACATACTCTCTGCACTAATCTACATCATACTACTTACTCCTTGCACGAACCCACATCATACCACTTACTGCCAGCACTAACCCACATCATACCACTTACTGTCAGCAGTAGCCCACATCATACCACATACTGCCAGCACTAATCCACATCATACCACTTACTGTCTACACTAACCCACATCATACCACTTACTGCCAGCACTAGCCCACATCATACCACGTACTGTCTGCACTAACTCACATCATATCACTTATTCTTATTACTATGTTGGGCAGTGCAGTGGTGCAGCGGTTAACATTGTCACCTCACAGCAATAGGTTCTCTGGTTCGATTTTCAGCTGGGGTGCCTTCTGTGTGGATTCTGCATGTCCTCCTTGCATTCCCGTGGGTTTACTCCTGGTACTCCAGTTTCCTCCTGCATTCCAAAGACATGCAACTGGAACATTTCTCCCCGGGCCTCTGCTGAAAATAGGCTTTGTCCTAGTAAAATTTTCCCGGTCAACAAATGATAATTAAATAAATAAAATTCTCTGCAATTGGCTTCTCAGCTGACATGTAGCTTGAAGGATATTATGCAGTATCAAGTAAGATCAAGAAGATTTAGAGTAAAGGCAAAGTGCTACTTACACAACTAAACTTTGCACAAGATACATCAAATTACAGCTACAGATAGATACTATAATAATTATGCTGCATAATTTTATTTTTATTTTACATTTGTTGACCGGGATAGTCCGACTAGATGCATGTCCATTTTCAGCGGAGGCCCGGGGAGAAAAGCTCCAGATGCATGTCTTTGGGGGGTAAGCAGATACAGCATTACAAATTACAAACAGACTATTTACAAAGATTACATAAGTAAGCAAATTAAACAAGTTCCACAGGTTACAGTTAATCCTGAGCACAAGTCAGGATTAAATTAAATTACACAGTAAACTGGTTAACATATTTTTACACATTCTAGAGAGAGTTAGCCAGGCTTGATACATTGACATAGCCAGTTAAGTGACAAATGTTGTTTGAGTCTAGTTTTAAATTGACCTAAGGTGGAAAGTAAGGTAATATCAGCTGGAAGAGAGTTCCAGGATCTACTTACAGAGTTTGCAAAGAGAGAATCACCGGCTGTGTTATTAATTTTGCTAGTCTGAATTAGTAGTTTGTTAGAGGATTGAAGCGGTCTAGGATTGTTATAGGGGGTGATACTATTTTTAAGTGCAGGAGTATTGTCCAGATTATAGAGGATTTTATAGGCCATAATCAGTTGGTTATACTGGATTAGGCTGGGTAGTTCAAGCCACCCAAGCTGATTTAGATTGATGCAATGATGTGTCCTAAAAGGCAGCCCAGTGGCAAACCTGGCAATGTGGTTGTAGCAAATTGAGATTTTGTTAAGGACAGTCTTGTTTACATTTGAGAGTAGAGGGGATGCATACAGAAGGGTTGAAAGAAGGTGAGAGCAGGCTATGGCAATTTTAGCTGGAGGGGATAGGAAGGCTTTTATTCTGTAAAGTGACCCTAGTTTTTTATTGATGGTATTGATAGTTTGGTTAACATGTAGGTCAAATTTTAGATTATTGTCTATGATGACACCTAATAATTGGGTCAAGGGAGATTATTGTGCCATCATTTGATTTTATGGTAAAGGTGAAAGCGGTAGACCTACATGTCGGTGAAAATAACAGCATTTTAGTTTTTTTGGGATTTAGGATCAGACGATGTTCAGAAAGCCAGTTTTCTATTGTATTAAAGGTGGTCTGGGTAGCTGACCATAACTCTACTGGAGGTGTGGCTGAGCAAATCAGAGTAGAGTCATCAGCATATTGGATACAGCTGACTTTTGGGATGACAGTATAAAGGTCGTTAATGAAGATGGAGAACAGCAAGGGCCCTAGTATAGAGCCTTGTGGTACTCCAAGGGTGTTAGGTAGAAGGTTAGAGAGGTTGTTCTGCCAGACGACAGCCTGCTGTCGACCATTCAGGTAGGATTGAAACCATTGGAGGGCTTCAGTATCTAGACAGAATGTTTGCAGGATGTGGATTAAAAGTTGGTGATCAACCATATCGAATGCCTTGGAAAGATCCAAAAAGAGGGCTGAGGATATATAATTATTGTTGCGATTATGGTTTATGGTGTTAGTAAAGGCTAGGAGGGCTGAAGTAGTGCTGTGATGAGGACAGAAGCCATGCTGAGTGTCTGCCATAAGGTGATTTTGGATTAGGTGGTGCATGGGTTGTCTATGAATACATTTTTCCATAACCTTTGCAAGTGGAGAGAGTATAGCTATTGGCCTATAATTGGAGAATTCAGTAGAGCTGCCTCCTTTGTGAAGTGGGATTACATAGGATATTTTCCAGATGGTGGGAATTTTAGCTTCTACTATGGTTAGATTGATTAGTATTGAGACAGGGTAAGCAATAGCATCAGCTGATTTTTGTAGGTGCTCGGCAGGGAGATGATCAGCAGAAAGTGTAGTGGGTTTTAATTTTTTGATCAAGGTACGGATAAGTGAAGTGGCGACTGGTTGGAAGCTGAACGCGAGTAGGTTTCTAGGGGTTCTACTTTCAGGACCAGGGGAGCTAGGAGGTAGTTGGCTAGCTAGGGCTTGAATTGTCTCAGTAAAGAATTGGTTAAAACTATCAGAAACATCTTCAGGGGTTTTATCAATAGTAGTAGCAGGGATTGGGGTTGAAGTTTGTCCAGGATGTAGTAGATTATTTAAACCTGCCCAAAACTTCTGAGGGTTATTTTGATTTACTGTCTGTAAATTACAGTAGTATTTTTTTTGTCTTGTAAAATTGATTTTTTGGTTTCGTTCCTGGATTGCCTGTATTTGATGTGATCTTGAGGGTCTTTAGAAGTATGCCATAAAGCCCATGCTTTGTTTCTAAGGGTAATTTTGAGTTTAGACTCTATAGAAAGCCATGGTGCAGTTTTTGCCTTGGTTCTCTTTGAACGAACAGGTGCATGCAAATCAAGGATCTCAAGGAATTTGTTGTTAAAGTATGCTACTGCTTCCTCTAAGGGGAGGTGTTTTGGAATAGACCAATTACATGAGTTTAGTTCTTGTTGGAATTTGGCAGGGTCAAAGTTTTTATTGTTTCTAACCTTTCTGAGTAAGGGTTGTTGGGAATTAATTGTTTTATGCTTAATTACATATGTGAGAAGGTGATCGCTTAAGCCATCAAGGAGGGCACCAGAGGTGTACAGTTGGGGGTGACTATTTATGAGTACCCAGTCAAGTATACTTTCTTTTTGGTTGGGTTTACCTATCCTGGTAGAGGTGGATATGATTTGCGTAAATGCATGCAGGTTAATATGGGTGGATGGGGATTCTGAGGAACAGGTGCCCCAGTCTATGTTAAAGTCTCCAAGTAGTAGGGTTTCTTGGAGGTAGTGACATGATAGCCAGTGCAGGATATCTTCAAATGTAGATATATTGTTACCTGGGGGAATGTACATACAGATGACATTAATGCATTTATTTGTATTAAGTTGCAATTTGGTGGCAAGAATCTCTGAGTTATTAATCTGAGGAGGTTGTATTACATCTATGGTGACATTCAACTCAGATTTATAGAGTACAGCTACCCCACCCCCCTTCCTCGAAGCACGATCCAGCCTGTATATGTTGTACCCAGGTGGTAACACTTCATTGTCTTTAGTGTTAGGTTTTAACCAGGTTTCAGATAAAGAGAGAATCTCAGGGGAGTGGACATCCAGAAGTGCATGCAATTCATGTACCTTGTTATTAATGCTTCTAATATTGAGATGACAGACTAGGAGAGAGTTAGTTGGCCTATTAATTGTAGGTTTGTAGCTTAGATCGCAAGTAGAGGGAGTATGTATATTTGAAGTGAGTGGGCCAGGGTTGGGGTGAATATCACCGCCAAGTATTAGGTTGAGTCTATACTTGGTGATGAACTTCAGGAATTTGTTTATTAGTTTGTGGTAGTGTTTGGATCTAGAGCTAATGTGCCTGGGGTTGAGATGTTGATAGACTGAACAAGATGTTGGATAGGATCTGGTACTGTATGTATGGTTGAAGGTGGAAGAATTTACAGCTGGGGTGATAGTATGGCCTTTTGGGACCTGAAATCCCGTGAGAAACTGGTTTTCATACAAGGTAAGGAGGTATGGTGTGAACAAGAGGGGTAGTAAAGAGGAGTATATCATTATCTGTGATTCAGCTAGTGAGTTAAGGAACTGTTTTACCTGGTGATGCAACACCAGAAGATAGAGTGGTGAGGTAAAGGTACTGGAAGGGGGATGGGAGAATGCCAGATGAAAGCTAATAGGTGCAATTAAAATGTAGGTAGTAGAATGGGGGTGGGTGGAATTATCCCAGCTGAAAGCAGATAGGATCTAGAAAGTGGGGAGTGGCTATAGTACTATAAATTTAGAGGTACTGGGGGTGGGAGGGAATTAGGGGCAGGGAGGGGAGCGAAGAGAGCCCGAGCATAGTGAGGGCAAACGTAGTGGGGCTATTGCAGTTTACAAGGTTTCCTAAGGTGTCCTAAAGATATAAGGTAAGTATTACAGCTCATAATGTAAGAGTCAGTTTAATGTATATATTTTTATCCAAACCCTGGACCACAACAAAGGAGTTTCTGTTTATAATCAGAACAAGATCTTCACCGGATTAACTCTAATGGGTGAAAATTATTTATCTGAATTATCAGAAGTTATCAAAGTAAAAACTGCTCCTGGATGAACCACTTCAAACATCCTGTCTCTACCTTAGTGAGGCATGTCTCAAACCACACCTTCACACAACCCTATACCTGCTTCGTATTAGGAGGAATGCATCAATAAACTGTTGTGCCATCTACAGTGATGCCACTCTATACCAAAGCAGATTGAAACCATCTAAGTATGATGAAGCAGTGGTAGAGTAACCAGTGGCACAGACATGTCCCCTAGCATTGCCATCATCTGCATTCATCCTGTATATATTCTCACCTGGAATATATGCATAGCTGGCTCAATTGCAGTATCACCAATAACCTGATAACCTGGGGTAGAGGTCTAATACATCTCTCTGAGTTTCAAGTATGGTTGAATCTTCAACTTGATAACAAAGTTATAAAAGTTACCCTGCACCCCCATTACCCCCTTTACTTAAATGTACTAACTCCATAGTTGCACATCCACAGAGAAAAGAGAAATAACCACATAAAGCACATCACTGCTGGTGTGATAATATAAACCAAACCAGCAGCAATTTTCAATAGCATACTCTGATCACTGAGTTGAATGTCTGTGAGTTTAAATAGACAAACCTGTCACAAAACTGAATCCACTCAACTGCAAGTGCATTCTGAAGAACTATCACTTCGCACCTACCAATAAACCACAGCTTAAAAACAGGGGAAAAAAATCATCCTTCACACATGGAAAGCAAACAATATAGCACTCTTCTTCCAAAGTTGACCTATTTTCATATAACTAATGAGTAGGTCAGTGATTTCTTTAAAACCCCAGCCATAGACTGCATTATCAGCTATGAATCTGAACTTCATACTATTCAGTACTCAGTAGAATTTAGGAATTTATAAAGAGCTGACACCACTTTAACAGATTCAATGAAATTAATCAGTACTAGAGTTAGTAAGTGATCATACACTTACACCATTTATGTAGAAAAAGAAGTTATGTACTTACCATAACTTTCCATCTGTGTTGTCCATTTTCATTCGCTTGGATCCGACTTGGCCATTTTACTAGCTTGTGGCCACCAACAAAGTCTTGAGCTCCTTCCCTACCCATAATGTACCACCCCTAACATCCATCAGATCTTGTTTGCAGCTTGACAGGAAGCCTGTAAAAGAAGTACCACAACTGGAGTTCAATACAAAGGACACAGGTATCCTGAAGTAGCTCATTCCTCCAGAAGTCAGTTTATGAAAAATGGAGGGGGTGGTGAGTGGAGAGTTGAGGAAGAATTAAAATGGATAACACAGATGGAACATTATGGTAAGTATGGTTGTCAGAAATGGCAGACCACAGGCTGTAAATCCACACAAAATCATTTTATTAATCCACAGGTATAAGCGCTTTTGTTCCAGTCTCAATTAGTAGGGAACTTCATCAGATACCTAAAGTGCTTATACCTGTGGATTAATAAAATGATTTTGTGTGGATTTATAGCCTGTGGTCTGCCATTTGTGACAACCTTTCTTTGTTCTGTGTTTTTTCCTGGTTTGTTTGAATTTTGTTATGGTAAGTATATAACATCTTTATCTGATATAGTCCATTTTCATACCTTCCTCAACCAATGGGACAGAGTCCGCATCTACCTAAATTCCTGGGTGGACTCTAAGTAAGGCTATTTCTGAGTACAGTTGAGCCAAAGGCTACTCTTCCCCTAGAGACCAAATCTAGTTTGTAATAAGTGATAAAAGTATTAGGATTTGACCAAGTTATAGCTGCACATATATCGTCCATAGAAACTCTAGCCTGGAGTACAGCAGAAGTTGTCATAGAGTTGATTGAATAAGCTTTTAATGGTTTTGGTAAGGGAAGATTCAATTTGTTATAGATAAAGGAGATGTAATTTGTCAGCCATCTAGCTAAAGTTACATTTGTAACCGATTTGCCCAATTTAGTACGTGCAAGGGAAACAAATAGGTGACCCCTCTTTCTAATCTCTTTTGTTCTGTCTAGATAGAAACATAATTGTCTATGAATATCCAGAAAGTGCAGCACATATTCCTCTTTATTTGTATATTGTGAGAAAAATAGTGGCAAGTTAATGGATTGGTTAATTTTGTATTCTGACACCACCTTAGGAAGGAAGGAAGCATTAGTGCAAAACGTGACCCTAACCTTATGAAAAATCAAATATGGGGGCTTAGAAGATAATGCTTGAAGTTCTGAAATTCTTTTAGCAGATGTAATTGCTACTAAAAAGGCAGTTTTCCAGGTCAAAAATTTAAGATCACATTTATCTGCAGGTTCAAAGGGAGAGTCAATTAAGGCTTGCAGTACTGAATTTAAATCCCATGGTGGTGTGGGGTCCTTAAACAGGGGTCTCCGCAGAAGAGTACCTTTCAAAAATGCTTTGCACAGTTTAGAGGAAGCAAGGGAAGAATTTTGAAATCCCACATGAAAGTAAGAGATTGCTACAAGTTGAACTTTAAAAGTTGATGAACTAGCACCCTCATTAAACAAACTCACTAAAAATTCTCTAACAGAATGAATTGGAGCTGATACGAGGTCTATCTGATTCTGTTCTGCCCACTAAACAAACTCTCTCTCCATTTACCCCTGTAGAGTTTCCTAGTGGAAGGTTTATGGTAAGATAAAAGTATGGAATGAAAGGGGAAGAAAGCATTGGTTGCCTGGCTAACTGGAGAAACAATGCTGTTAGTTTGAGATTTGAGATATCCATGTGAACCATGCCTGTCCATTGAGACAGAAGGTCTGGAATTGGATCCAGAATCCAAGATGGGTATAGTAGATGCAGCCAAAGGAAGGGGAACAAAATCTGCTGAGACCAGTAAGGAGCAATGAGGATGACTTTGCTCTTCAACTGGGATGCTTTCTGAAGGAATCTGGGAATTAGGGGAGAGTTAGGATAAGCATACAGAAGATCAGGGAGCCAATCATGGAGCAATGCATCCCTCAGTAACTGCCCCAGTAGGACATCAGGGCAAAGAAGTTGCTACACTCATTTAGGGGAGATGCAAAAAGATCACAGCAGTGCTGGCCCCACTGAGTGAAAATAATTTCCATCACTTTGTTGTTGAGAGACCACTCATGAGGTAGTAAAATGGACCTGCTCAGTTTGTCTGCTATCACATTGGACTTCCCCATAATATGCATTGCTATTAGAAAGCGGATGGAAGATATTGCCCATTGCCACATTCTGAGGGCTTTTCCACACAGGGAATAAGATCTGGTTCCCCCTTGCTTGTTGATGTACCAGACTACTGAAATGTTGTCTGTCTGGACTGCAATTGTCCCCAGAGGAAGAGAGTCCTGGAATGCTTGCAATGCTAAGAACACCACTCTCATCTCCAAAACATTGATATGTAGGTTTGTCAGTGTTAGCACTCTTTGTAATGATTATGACTGCTGATGAACTCCAGTGCCAGTAATAGCAAGCATTAACTACCTACATTTTCCAGAACCCATACATGTTTAAAATTTGTAAAGCTGTAAGTACAAAACCAAATCAATTACTTTGTAGATTCTAAAGACAAAGGAATTCCTTTGATGATGATGACTCACAAACAGCATGATCTCTCCTTTAATCATACTGTAACTACTACTTAGCTCCCTTTTAATAAGTGAGGTTCCCACTTGGATAAAAATTCTTTCACCTATTGCAGACTTGAGTTTTTCACCCCAAACTTATCACTAGCTACAGTACATGGAATCTACTGCATGATATCTCTTCCTGTAGCAAATTAAAACTTTGCACCCCAACCTCACCATAAAGTATAGGGTATTAATTTAATTAGAATGGAAACCATTTAAATAAAACCAGTGAGTTGAAACTATTTGATTGAAACTGATTAAAATGGAAAATGTCACACAAGCAGGTCAGTCATTAAACAGTATATAGCAATTCCAAGGTAATAGCATCACAGGGTACTTTATATAAACCTAAATATGCACTGGTGTAATTCAAAACAGTCTCCATTTTCCTGCACTTTACTGCAGGTCAGTCACATTCAATAATCCCTACAATCATCACAGTATGTGAGAGACATAACCAAGAGCTAAGTTAATCATTATAACTAAACTGCTTAATAACCCTGAGAAACTATGTATGCAGTTTCATGGTTAGAGTAAGCCTCTATCTACATAAATCCATGTCTCTTATTTAAAATTTTACAACCAGCGTTATTAGCTCCTAATATAAATGGATAGATAGAGCATTTTTTTAATTTACTAGTGGAAAACAGAAAGGGATACTTGGTTCAAATCTTGTTCATAGATTTTTTTTTCAGTTCTAATATATTGCCAAATAGGTACAGTTAGTAGAGTTATTAGTGCATTTCTCTGGTTGATCTCACTTTTCAGTGAGTCACAGTCCATAAAACCCATTTGATCACCAACAAATTTTATACTTGAGGTTCTGCAACTTGGGACTTGAGCATAATAGTTTAGAAGATATGTGGGCTTTCCTCCCCTATAAAAAATGTTGATTTCATTGAAAAGTCTCATTTGGTATTGGATTACTGTAAAGAAAGTCAATGAAATTGATCCAGATCAATATTAGAAAGAAGAATCGGAGAAGTAAACCAGAAAGGAGCTACAGTCAAGGCCAACTTAGATTGGCAAGCCATATAACACCATATTGCACAGACAGTGAACATGTTATCAGTCTAGGAGTATGTCATAGAATGTCATCACTGGTAAAATAGTAGACAGAAAAATAAAAACACAGAGAAGATCATAGTTAGCTGGTTTTGCTCAGATTAAAAAATAATACTAATGAGGAACTACACTGTTAAGCAATGGATACAGTCCTTTTCAGTGTTTACATAAGTGACATTGCAAAAGGTCTGGAAGGAAAAATGTTTAATTGCTGATGACACTAAGGTATGCAGCAATGCTTTTTCATACCAAGGTGTAGAAAGGATTAAATGAATAAGATAAGGCTGTAGCATTGGTCTAAAACAACACAACTTTAATTCATTGAAAAACAATGCAAAATACTGACGTGCAAAAATCATAATAAAAGTATTCAACTGAAGGAAAGGAGCAGCAACAACAAAATTAGAAAAGGACAAAGAAGTATTTAAATTTGATCATCTTGAAGCAAGCATGTAGTTAGCATATAAGGTAGGCAGTATCCTGGTATGTACAGAAACAGGCATGATCAGAAGAAAACAGTTACACTTACACTATTCTTATACATATATAGGAAGGTTGTATGTGGAGTACTGTAGTCAATTCTATTATTTCACTTTTTTGCCCTCTATGACAGGTGTACCACCTACTGCTGACTACTGCCCCCTGTTCAAACTCAGGACATCCTAACTAGCCTTAGACTAGTAGCTGCCAGCCTCCTGATACTGACAAACTGACTTACATTTACACCAGGGTTTGCGGTACTGAAGACAAAAAGTGGCAGCACATTATTTATTTATGCTGCTGATAGGACTTTTCCTTGTTATTTCCTGTCATGTGCTGCATAATTTGCAATGCATAAGGGTAAATGTGCACATGGCCATTTCTAGGATGCACTACCTGCCTTCACAGGTAATCTAGCCCTTACCTATGCTGCGCAACCTGTTGCAAGTCAACACCCCTTCATCCATTTCATGATCTACACTGGGGATCACGATATAAGGCATGTCCTAAGCATACTTTCACAACTTTCCTTGAAATAGACAAGCAGACATAAGCCTCATCATTCCTTTCCCACTCCCATCTAGTTCAGATTTAGCATCTAGGCCTCTAGACAAACTTGAGTTCCCTGTTTCCTAGTCAAGTCTCTCTATCTCAATGCAATGGAGCTTGTGTATTTTACTCTGTTCTGAAGGTCTAATTTTTGCCAGCACATAAAATGGATGAAGGCAGTTTAAGGAAGGGCAACAGAAAAAGTATGCAGTCTTTATCTAAAGCTGTTATAAAGAAAGGCTACTAAAGCTTAATATGCAGAATAGAAAGGGATATAACAGAAACATGTAAATACCTCTAGGGAATCTACATAGTCCAGAATGGTATACTCTTTCAAAAAATGAGATATATAAAAGCAAGAAAATATAATTTGAGGATACAAGGTGGAAGGATCAAGTGAGATATCACTAGCCATCTGAGCTGTGAATAATCTGCCCTTGCAAGTCTTGAACCCAGGATGCTGCGCACAATAGCCACAGCAATTTACTACTAAGACATCTGAGCGATGGTTCAGCTCCCCAGGAGATGGTTTATTATATTTTACAGGAAGAATGGGGGATGAGCACAAAAGCCTTTCTAAGTTGGTGGCAGAAAGACAACCAATAAGTCTTAAAACTGCAAAGAGTAGACCTATGGCAATTAATACTTTTAAAAGAAAATGAAATAAGCTACAATTTAATTAATTTCTCTTGACTTATCTATAAGATAGTGAATTGCCCAAACTAGATCTGTCAGTCAGTTATTTTCTGGCATTAAAATCTATGTTAAATATAGAATGATATAATGAGTCTATCCAAATATTACACTGAACACTGTGCAATGCTAGTGTTCTCCATACCTGCCCATGCACCTCAGTAGCATAAGCAACCTCACACACACACACACACACACACACACACACACACACACACACACACACACACACACACACACACACACACACACACACACACACACACACAGATGCACACAAACACACACACACAGATGCACACACACACACACACACACACACACACATGCATAGATGCACACACACACACACACACACACACACACACACACACACACACACACACACACATACACTCACACACTCACAGATGCACACAAACACGCACACTCATCTGCACACCCCAACATGTTCACATACAGAGACAGCATATACATACACACTCACCACCCCAGTCCCCAATATTTACAGGTACTGTGACTACTCCCATAACAATCAATGGGTGAATGCCATCAAAATATGGCATTTATGCTTTCTTCCTAGAATGAACACAGCAATTCTCTGAAATGCTCTACCAAGTTAATCAGGAGCTGTAGCAATTTTTTGGGAAGGGAACATGGCTAATTAGCGGGTCTACTTCCGTCTCCCCTCCAGACTACCAGAATAGCATATCACTTCCCCATTGACACCACTCTCTGCCCTACCAGGGGAAAGCAACAGCAGGAGACCAATATCTGAATCAGAAAATCTTACCATGTTGTAGAAACGTTCCAAGTTAGGGCTTCCACATTACACTAAGCCACTCTGAAATGCACAGAAACTGTACCAAGAAAATATTGAATTTGTCAGCTGCACTGGAATGGGGACAACTGCAGTGTATACGGATATTGGTTAAATTCCTATGGTATTTCCACTTATTTTAAAGAGCTACAGCTTCCCTTGTGTTCTCTAGCAGTAACAACTCAAGCAAAAAATATTTCAGTAGTATGTAACTTTTAGCTAGAGTTACTTTAGTATTGTTTACTATTGGTTGTAAAATTAATTTCCAAAGTATAAACACAGAGGGGTTCAAATCATCTTAACCAAGCAACTAAAACAGAAAATGACAGTAAATATACACAAATACATAGGAAAATATGTCTGGAATCCATAGCCAAGCACTGCACACCTGCTCAGCACTAATACCTATGGAACTCGCTAGGTGCTGTAGCTCACGGTTAATCAGATATGTATTGTTATTGCCTGAGGATCACCCATACCCTGCACATGGCCAGACATTAATTAGTGTTGCATTATATGGCTCTGAATCTCAGCTATAATCTCAATTTGCAGAGTGTTAGCTTGTTTCATAAATGAAAGAGAGTTTATTGGATTAATATGCAGAAGCACAAACACCAATAAAGTGAAACCTGTGCTATTAGGGAAGAAGAGGGGAGAAACATAAAATGGAATGATGGGTGATATATGAAATTCTATATCATTGATCAGAATGTGCTGAGGTTGTGACAGTTTCTGATAGAGGAGGAATGGGCTTCCAAACAGCAGGAACAGTTTTTTGGACGCTGTTTCAGTTGTAGTGAAGTAAAAAACAAGATGCAGTAAGGTAAAAACATTCATGTTGTTGTTGTGATGAATGTTAGAAGAGCTGGAAGAACTGGGTGGAGATGGGTAAGAAGGAGACACATCCCATAGTGGAGGGAGGGATTTCTCTTTACAATCTAAAACAATCTCTGTGATGGGGGGGCTACTGCTGTTATTGCATAACTGATAGCCATTGAATTCAGCATACTAGGAGCAGGAGCTAACTGATGCTACATTCAATAATGTATACAATGTCAAGCAGTCCCACCTGGTTAGGGCATAGTAAAAGTCTACAATGTACTAGAACAGCATCTGTGATGCTGCTGGGTTGCTCCACTTTGTGTTTCCCCCTTCCCAACCTGTCGATGGCTGTGGTGTTTCCAACCCTTGGAGAGGGGGTGATACCTGGGACACTTAAATTAAGAGCAAGTGCAGCAACACAAAGTAGCTGATGGACAGATGGAAAGATGTGCAAAATTGGTAGGAAAAAATTAAGTAAAAGATGTTCTACTAAGTAACATGAAAGTAGAATCAGAAGTCAAGTAAAATAGGGTTTGGGAAAAGACAAATGTGGATCGGTTGACAGAGCATTTGTAGAACTGGGAAGAGATCAGTAATGGGTTTTTACATCAGGAAATGTAATAAATCAACATGATTTTTAATTAACTGTTTTGATATTGCTGTTTCTAGACTGTCCTGATGTGCATAGGTCTAGGGAGTTTTGGCATAATCACATTTTTTTTTCAGGTGAGTTCCTAGTTTAAAGGGAGATATAGTTGGTTAGTCTAGATGAATACTGTAGCGGGTTAAGGATTATGTTTGATGCAGTGTTAGCCAAAGCACTGAAGAGTAACATGGATCAGGTACCACACCAAACTATTTATCTGACCCATCTTATACTAGGAGAATGCCTGTAGCATTAGTGTTCCAGAGAGTTCTGTTATTTGGTAGGTGTTCAGGTGTTCCAAAAGACAAAGAGTTTGTTAAGGGAAGCAGTTACACACATTATGAATGTCATCTTGTAGAACGTTTTGTAAATTGTTTGTGGCTGTATAGTCTTTGAGGATTAGGATGGCATGAGTGTATAGCAGACCTCTCAACTGTCCTTGTTTTGGATGAGCATTTCTATTTTCAGGCATGATTTACCCTTGCATAGGATGCCACAATTTCTTTGGGAAATATGTTCCTATTTTCAGTTTTTTTTTACCTCGTCATACAATTTTCTGAATCCCTCTTATCACGTCTTTTTTGAAGCTCAAGTACACAGAAAACCACACTACATGATCAACATACTAGTGGCAACAATCAGTGATTTAAAGAAAGATGACACACATCTTACATCTACCTTTTGACATTGGGTGGTAGCATTTTGCAATATAGTTCATTAAAGTCTACAAATTTTATACTGTCTCTTTGATAATGTACTTTTATTTTTCCATCATTTTTGTCGGCCTCTGTTTTTAATCATGTGTTTCTAAGTAGTATCCACATTCCTGCTGCAAGCAGAAAGAGTTATGTGTTATTTAATATTCAAACTTTATGATAATTAGATGTCTAGATTTCTAGTTGGATGTTCCTACTTTCCAATAGCCTTTGTTCCTGTTTTCAGTGTCTGCAGATTAAATAAATAACCAAAAACAGCGGAAACTGCAGGCGCTAGGAAACAGTTTAAAAAACAAAAACCTTCAGGTGGACACTGTAGACACTATGAAGAAATAGGACGGGCACCAACAGAAAAGATCCAATATTTATTTAGTGCTTTCATCCTGGTGAATCCAGGACTTCATCAGAACAAAATGTTAAAAACCAGTAACCTTTTTATACAGGTTCGGTCACTTCACAATCAAGTGAATGTGAAAATTTTAAAGTCACAGTCAACCACATTTTATATATATAAAAGGTTTTTCCCCCCAAAAAAAACTTTAAAATACTATTCAGAATTTTGTTAAACTGTGGAAATAGGTAAACATGACTTGAGGGGGGGATTGGGAAAATAGAATTGCTACAAGAGAACTGCATTGGCAATTTAGATTCAATGCAGTGGTCCCACCTGGACTGAATGACCATGTTAATTTGGGTCCCGTTTTTAAACATAGAGCTTATACCCTATGTTAGAATCATATTTGATACCGAGAAAACATCATTATATACTTTTACACATTTTCAATTACTTATATTGTGTTAACTGTCATTCTGTGTATCAAATGTAAGTAATTGAAAATGTATAAAAATATATAATGATGTTTTCTCGTATCAAATATTATTCTAACATAGGGTATAAGCTTTATGTTAGAATACTATATGATACTGAGAAAACATCATTATATACTTTTATACATTTTCTTTTATTTATATTGTGTTAACTGTCATTCTGCGATGGTGTATTTTTAACTGACATTTACTAGTCATTATTAATTTCATATTTACAAGTAACAGAAAATAGTATATGTTGAAATATACTTTTGAGAAGTTAATTTTCTGTTTCCCTCTCAATATATACATATACCTGTATCTATATACCTATATTTATTTAAAAATACACCATGGTGTTCGAATGTAATATACTAAACTAAAAAAAAAACAACAGAACCACATATACTGTCATCCCAAAGAAACAGATCCAACACAAAAATGATTAGCACTTTTGTTCTCTTTTAATTCACTGAACTTCATCAGAAGTAAACAATCACTATACTTTCCTTCATTTTATACCATCAATCTGGTCGTTTAACTAAACAGCTGACTCATTACATTACCGCTTTCATATTTAAAAGCACTGAATTTAATTTTAAAGAATATAAATATATAAATAGAATTATTAACAAATGAAGAAAAAATCAATTAAACATTTATACTTGCTGAGAACTCAGAAGACATTTA